>NC_134105.1:87550000-87797500 GCF_040939455.1 Microcebus murinus | reverse complement strand
CATTCTCCATTCCAGCCAAGTTGCTTAATCATGGATTTTTGCCTTTTTCTCTAATGCCTCTACCCTAAGAATCCTATTATCCATGCAATAAACTCCTTCTTCTATCATGTTATACTCATTGTCCAAGTTCAAGGGCTTCTTCCTCTAGGATGCCTTCCAAGACTCCAATTTAGAACAAGATAAGCCCCAGACTGTATTTCCATTATACTCTATGTATTCTTTTCTCATTCCACTTATTACATAGCATTGTAATTGGTGGTTTCCAGGTCCATTTCCTCTTTTATATATATTTTTTGAGACAGAGTCTCCCTTTGTCACCCAGGCTAGAGTGAGTACTATGGCATCAGCCTAGTTCACAGCAACCTCAAACTCCTGGGCTCGAGCAATCCTGCTGCCTCAGCCTCCCGAGTAGCTGGGACTACAGGCATGCGCCACCATGCCCAACTAATTTTTTCCTATATAATTTTAGCTGGCCAATTAATTTCTTTCTATTTATAGTAGAGACAGGGTCTTGCTCTTGCTCAGGCTGGTTTCCAAGTCCTGACCTCCAGCAATCCTCCCACCTTGGCCTCCCAGAGTGCTAGGATTATAGGCGTGAGCCACCTTGCCCCCGGACCCCATTTCCTCTTTTAAACTATAAATAGTTATTTTCCTTCATTCTCTAGCTACTGTAATATGGCTTCCTAGCCCTGTAGGCACTGCCTTTGTCAGTCTCCTCAGGCTCTTCATTCTCTAACCCACACCTGAATGCTGGTATCCCAAGGTTTCAACCTTAGTCTTTGTTTATATTATCTTTATAAGGTAACAGCTGCCAATTACTAAATTCCTATAGGTGCCAAACACATGTTAACTCACTTAATCCTCAAACCAACCAAGCCAAGATACATATTATCTCATTCATTTATAGATTAAAAAAAAAAGAGCTAGTAATAACAGGAATTCCTACATTTAGTAAATGTTTACTCATTGGCAAGTATTACTCTAAGGACTTACATGTATTAACTCATTTAATCCTCTCACTAACTTATAAAATAGATACTGCTACTATCTCCATTTTATAGAAAAGAAAATCTAGTTACATAAGTTATATCATTTGCCCAAACTGACATTAACAATGAATTAAATGGCAGAGCCAGATGTGGACACAGTGCTGACTTCAAAACCCATTAACTTCCCCTTTAGAGGGATATTTAGAGGGTATAATAATACCACACTATTAAGGTATCCATAACTGTCTATGTTAAAGACTCTAAAATCAGTATGGGAGATCTACACAAATGATTCCCAAATACTAGAAAATTAATGAATAAGTTATTTTGGCTTGTAAAGAAATAAGATAGACTTTATGTATAGTCACTATTTGCCTTTCATACATTACCTTTATTAGGCTCTTTTCATCAATCTTGTAGTATTCTTCAAGCTTCTTTTCAACAAGCTGTGCAAGCTTACTGGCATTATCTAGAGGTTTACTAAAAATAGTAAAAATGTTAAAACAATTATCTTTCCTTCTCTCGGGACATATTTTACAATATCATATAGTTGAATTCTAAAACTAAGCCATGTAATTTATTTGTAAAAATGTTTACAAAATGAAATATTTTATGAATGTAAACCTTATATGTGCTTCAGATTTTTTAATATAAAGGAAATAAGATATTACACATAAAGCTGCAATTCCCTTTATTCCTGTCCCATGTGCTACCCTCCAACACAAGGCAACCACAATCATGAATTTCACATGTATTTTCTAGTCACTTCTGTTACTTGTGTGTGTGTGTGTTTGAGATCTATGTTGACATATAGATCAGATTTATTCACTTTATCTCCTATATAGTATTCAACCATAGGGTTATACTGGATTCTATATTCATTCTCCTAAAGATGGACAGGAGAGTCATTCTCAATTTTACATGATTACAACATTGAAACAAATGTTTATATATACATCTCCATGTATATGTCTAGGTATATTATATGTAAAGGTATAATTGCTGGGTTATAGGGCATGTACATTTTCAACTTTTCTAGAAATTATCAAATTGCTCTCTAATTTAATTTACCAATTATCCTGTCAACGTAGCAGTGTGAGCTTTCCCCACCTGCTCTCTAACAGGAGTGAACTTTCCAGTATACTCGTTTGTGTAATTTTGTGTATCACTGCCTTTTAAAATGGTAACATTGTACTCTAAATTGTAATTGTACACTAATGACCAGTGACATTAGTGTAACTTCCAAATCTACAAGAAAAATGTTGGAGAAGGCTCTTTAGCACGCCAACTTAAAAAATGGGAGGTCTCATAGTGAGGGCTTCAAAATGTTAAAGAATTTTTACATTTTATACGTCAAAAATAAATAAAACAGCACCTATAAAAAGTAATTTATACTCTTTGCAAAACATTTTCAAAAGGCAATAACTTCATGTTAAAATTACACTTGAAAAGTCTAAAGAACATAAAGGAATATTTTGAAAAAACATGCAGAATTTTAAAAGACAGGATTATTATTTATTAGAATAACTCAAAATAGGTCCCTAGGTGAACTATTAAATTATAAATTGGTTATGTTTATTTATTTCCCTGAACATTAAAATCATCAACAGCAAAAGCTTGAACAGTGACTAGCAGGAGCCAAATGACTTAGCTCAGCTCCACTGAGTCCAGAATGGAATCAGCACATCACTTATAAGAAAAAGAATGCTTCTAATATCTAAGGTTTAAGTAAAGAGGTTGTTTGGTAAATATGAATTAAGGAGATTTACTATATTTTTTTCTAAGTAATTAATAGTGGAATTTTTAAATGGTAAGTTATGAGTAATGTGACTTAAAGTACTACATGAATTTGAAATTAAACAATTTAGTCAACTGATTTGACAAATGCCAATGTTCAAATTAAAGAATTTTTTAAAGTAGAAATGAGTAATAATACTTATTACTAGTAGTAGTGCAGTATATTTACTACTACTATTTTATTAGTGCCATGCACTCTTTGGAGTGCTTTACAGATACTAATTCATTTAATTCTAACAACAACCTTATGAGGTGGGTACTATTATCATTCCCATTTCACAGATAAAGAAACTGAGACCAGTCACACAATGAGTATGTAGCACAGCCAGAATTAAAATCCAAGTTGTCTGGCCACATACCACAACACAGAAGACTCTCAAAAAATAATGTTGAGCAACAAAAAAACATACAATTCCATTTATAGCAATTTAAAATCGGGAAAAACTAAACCATGTGTTAGAAGTCAAATGGTAGTCATCTCTGTGGAGGAACAGGGGTTACTACAAGGGAAGACAAGGGAGGCCTCTGCTATGCTGTTAATGTTCTATTTTTTTGGCTGAGCGCAATGGCTCACGCCTGTAATCCTAGCACTCTGGGAGGCTGAGGCGGGTGGATCACTCAAGGTCAGAAGGAGTTCGAAACCAGCCTGAGCAAGAGCGACACCCCCTCTCAACTGAAAAAAGCGAACAAAATTAATTGGCCAACTAAAAATATATAGAAAAAAATTAGCTGGGCATAGTGGCATATGCCTGTAGTCCCAGCTACTCGGGAGGCTGAGGCTGAAGGATTGCTTAAGCCCAGGAGTTTGAGGTTGTTGTGAGCTAGGCTGACACCATGGCACTCTATCTGGGGCAACAGAGTGAGACTATGTCACGAAAAAAAAAAGTTCTATTTTTTTTAACCTGGTGGTGTTAGATGGGTATGTTCATTTTGCAATGAATTATCAAGCCATATACAGCAGGTCCTCGAATAATGTCATTTTATTCAATGTTGTCTCATTATGACATTGAGGGGGAAAAAAAATCCATTCCTGGTCAGGGCCACTGTCTACATGGAGTTTGTATGTTCTCCCCATATGTGCATGCATTTTATTATCCTGGTACTCTGGTTTCCTCCCACATTTCAAAGATGTGCACATTCAGTTAATTGGCGTGTCTAAATTGTCCCAGTCTGAGTAAGTGTAGATATGTGTGTGAGAGTGCCCTGTGATGGAATGGCATCTTGTCCAGGGTGGGTTCCCACCTTGTATCCTGAGCTGCCAAGATGGTCTCTGGCCGACAGCCAGAGACTGCAGACCCTGTACTGCAATAATTGGATATATAATGATCTTGCTTGTTTTTATTAATCTTTTATAAATGTATGTATAGCTCACATTTATCTCAATGTTTAATACCAGAAGTGTTTTGGATCTTTAATACAAGTTAGGTGACATTTTGTGACTAAGGAAATTAACTCTTGTTTATATCAACTAGCTTATGATAAAATTGGTTTCATTATACATCATTTCACTTAAACTCAGTTTCCAAGAAGCTATTCATGACATTTAAGTGAGGACTCACTATACATATAATTTATGTACTTTATAGTAAACTTCATTTTTAAAAAGAAGCATATAAATCAATGTATGCATTACTAAAGTTAAACTTTACCTCCTTAAAAAAACCCAAAACTTATTTAGGATGGACACTGGAATTAGTTATTAATACTATACATACTCAGACACTATAACAAGTATACAGAAAATTTGGCCATTTAAATTTGGCAGAAATTTAATGATATAACATTAATTGTAAGACTGTATTCCATACATGACAACAAAGACATTTCTTCTAAGCATTCCTTAAACTGATAAAAAAAACTACATCTACAAATTTTACCAAATTTAAGTTCTGAAATTTAGTAACAAAGCCTTTTGTTACTAAAGGCTATTAAGTTAAAGGCTATTAAGCCTTAAACTTTAAATCTCCTATATATAGAACATGATTATTACATAAGGAAATTTTGCAAACCAATACACAAAAGTACACAGACATTATTTACCCCTATACTAGACAGCAAAAAGGAAGCATAATATGTACAGATGCTGAGTGTCTTACCTTTTATATCTTACTCCAGGATTTTCATCCAAGGTAGCACAGACTGTAACTATCTGCTCAGCCATTGCTTCCATAATGGCATCTTTTCCATTTGCATTGCCAGGGTCTGGACTATAACAGTAATAGAATGCATCTGGTACATCAAGAGTATACACCTAAATTAGGCCAAAAAAAGTCACACTGTCAATCTGCAGACTTGATTTAAAAAATATACCAAGAAAAATGCACCTATTATTTGGGACATTAAAACAATATATTCACACTAATCATGCTGTTTCCTGAAACAACTATGTCTTTACCTTAATCAAATTTCATTTTCACTGTCATCTTGATTTTATCCTTTCTTTTCACACTCTTTTCATGTTTTATCTACCTATCTCCTTCAATTCTTTTTTTTTTTTTTTTTTTTTTTTTTTTTGAGACAGAGTCTCGCTTTGTTGCCCAGGCTAGAGTGAGTGCCGTGGCGTCAGCCTAGCTCACAGCAACCTCAAACTCCTGGGCTCGAGCAATCCTTCTGCCTCAGCCTCCCTGGTAGCTGGGACTACAGGCATGTGCCACCATGCCCGGCTAATTTTTTTTATATATATATCAGTTGGCCAATTGATTTCTTTCTATTTATAGTAGAGACGGGGTCTCGCTCTTGCTCAGGCTGGTTTTGAACTCCTGACCTTGAGCAATCCGCCCGCCTCGGCCTCCCAAGAGCTAGGATTACAGGCGTGAGCCACAGCGCCCGGCCTCCTTCAATTCTTGTTTCATATACAGATTGCACTGTTTGCTTTCACTACCTGTGCAACAGATGAAGGAACCTGAAGTAGTCAAACCAAAATAAAAATCTAATACCTAGGACAAATACAAGTAGCCAAAACTGGCCTATATATCAGATATAAATTAAAAATCTTAACCCATTAGTGATTAATCTAGAAATTTCCCATAGTTGATATATATCTTCAATTCTTTAGCTTATATTTTCATGTCCTTAAAATAAACATATACTTCCCCAAAAGACATGGCATTGTGCCAGATGTAAGTCTTAACATATATACAACAAAACCTCAGACACATCATTCATTGAAAAAAAGAATGTACTTATGTGCAAAGAAATGAATTACAGGCTTGTTGTATTAGCTGAAGGATATAAAAAAGCAGCCCTCTAACTGGTGTTGAGAGTTCCCAATTAAACTAAGTTTTGTTGTTACTGTTTTTAACAATGATAGTAATCCCTCTCAGCCTAGGATAATGTATTGGGTATAAAAGTAGGCAAGTAAATAATCTACAATAAACATTGTAGATTAAGTAATAAATTATGAATAAACTTCCTTGCATTTCCTTTCACATATAGTCATTCATTTCTCTAAACATAACCCATCACAAAAAGCAGCAGCCTGAACACAGAGTGAAATTTAGTTGTGGCTAATCCACTCACCTCTTTGCTACTCAAAGGCTAGGTTGCCGTATTAATTGTCAACAAGCACCCTACACTTGATGTGACTTTCTCATACTATCCCACTGCAGTAGATGGTATTATTTGTTCAAAAACATTTAGTGCCCCTCCACCACACCAAGGCTTCTCACTATGCGAGTACAGCCTCCCATCCACTGGTGTCAAGCCTGGCTATGGTGATTGGAATGTGTACAGAAGAGACACCTGCCACTTCCTAGCAGAAGCTAGGAATGGCTCCACCATTTTCTCTTCCCTCTGCTTTGTCCCAGATATCAGCCTTAGTCCCAAAATGTAGATGACGTAGAACAAAGCCTCAGCCAAGCCACAATGGATAACATGAGCAAGAAATAAATCTTCGTTTTTATAATGCACTGAGATTTGAGAGGTTCTTAACACAACTTAATCTAAGCCATCTAATACTGCAATCTACCCAAGAGAATCTGGGGGCTGGTTCTCATTCTATACTCCCATTTCTTCCCTTTACCTCTACCTCTTCCTCCTCTCCACTTTCCACCACCACGATTAAAAGTTCTTTTAGACTGCTACCACGTTTTCTTCATCTTTATGACCCACAATCAGCTCCTTAAATGGACCCTTCTAACCTCCATCTACCTTTCATGCCAATCTACAGCTAGCTTGGTTCTATCTCTACCTAGATCTCTTCTAGCATCCTCTCCACTAACTATACCAAACTTTTTGCACTCCCTAAGGTCCACTGTAAACGAACTCCCTCACATCCTTGAATGCTTTTTATTTTCAGCTGACCCTTGAACAACAAAATGAATGGCACAGGTCCACTTATATGTGGATTTCTTTCAATAAAAGTTATACCAAGGCCAGATGCGGTGGCTCACGTCTGTAATTCTAGCACTCTGGGAAGCCGAGGTGGGAGGATTGATTGAGCTCAGGCATTCAACACCAGCCTGAGTAAGAGTGAGACCTCGTCTCTACAAAAACAGAAAAATTAGCCATGTGTGGTGGCGTGTGCCTGTAGGCCCAGCTACTTGGGAGGCTGAGGCATGAGGACCACTTGAGCTCAGGAGTTTGAGGTTGCAGTGAGCTACAATGACACCAGTGCACTCTATCTGGAGTAACAGAGTAAGACTCTGTCTCAAAAAAAAAAAAAAGTTACACCAAGTGTGCCTGCCTTTCCTGCCTCCCCTTACCTCTGCCGTCCTGAGACAGCAAAAGCAACTCCTCCTTTTCCTCCGTAGCCAGTACTCAATGTAAAGATGATAAGGATGAAGACCTTTACAATGATCCACTTCCACTTAATAGTAATATATTTTCTCTTCCTTATGATTTTCTTAGTAACATTTTCTTTTCTCTAGTTTACTTTATCGTAAGAATATAGTATACAATACATATACAAAACTTTTTTTGTCAACTGTTTTAGGGGAGTCAAAAGTTTTATGTGGATTTTCAACTATGCAGGGGTTGGTATCCCTAACTCCCACATTGTTTTAAGGGTCAGTTATACTTGCCTTAATGTATACGTGACAGTATTACTTACCTTAAGCCCTCTGAAAGAGAAAGAAAGATCTTTCCTTAATCACTATGAATCATGGAATCACTATGAGGAGTGGGTCAACCTTCTTCTTCACGTAACCTCTAAATGTGTTGCATGTCCAACTTTATTTCTTTGAAGCCCCATCATATCTGACTTGACCAATCTCTCCCCAACAATCTCCTGACTTCTAGGAATCTACTTTTCCTTAAAGACTTTAGGACCAGTCCCACTGTTTTCCATACCAGCTCATTTTCTGCCATTATTCTTGGTAGAACCTGGAACCTCCTACAATGCAGTCTCAACCCACCTACAGAGAGCCTTACCTTTCATACCTTCCTGCTGCTTTCCTGCTTCTGTATCTTTATATTCAAATTATTCTCACCTCCTAAAATGTTCTTTCCCTCTTCATTACTATTTATGAATGTATATCCATTCTTCAAATGTTTTTCCAATCTCCCAGTAAGAATTAATCTCACCTAAATAAACTACCTTGATTGAATCATTATATAACATATTTGTCAAAATATCAAATTATATCCCATAAATATGTACAATTGCAATGTGTAAATTTAAATATATATATATAAAAAACAAAAAAAGACTCTGTCTTTTGTGGCAGACTATGAGTTGCCTCCCCAACAACCATACTCTCCTTACTTTTCAGTAACTACATTCCAATTCTTTGTGAGGAACAGCCATATGTGCCCAGCTAAAAGAAATTTCTCAGTTTCCCAAGTAGTTACACATAGCCATGTGACTAAATTTTAGCTGAGATATAAACAAAAGGTATTACTTTATGCTTTCTTTCATCCTACTTTCATCCTACTACTCCTCAAATGATAATGTAATAATTCTAGTCATCTTGGATGATGAGGGTCATGGCTAGGAGTCTAGGTGCCTGACAATTCTGTAAACCAGCATATCAGCCTTATGTGGCCTATTTCTGACTTCTTTTATGCTAGCAAGAAATAAATTTCCATATTGTTTAAGCCACTGAAAGTTTAGATTTTTCTATTATATGTAGTTAAAGCTAATCCTAATTGATTAAACAATAAATGATATGGTTTTGAAGACATATAATATCTTTATATTGTATCTCCTTGACAGTATTCAAATAAGGGTAAAAGATATATCTTGCTAATCTTTTCACAGCAGACTGCTTTGCATTTAGCAGAAAATGTTCACTGATCATGATCTTGATAAAAGCTCATTAGGCCTTTGCTCAGAGCTCAAAGTACTTAGTAGTATTTCATTTATATCTTCACTTGCAAACAAACAAAAATCCAAAATATTTGCACTGCAATTTTTCCAAAACTGTTAAATTTATTAAGTAGATCCTCTTAAGATATTTATCAAGGAAGTAAATTAAGATAAAAAACTTAGGGGAAAAATACAGACAGACAAGACCTTAAATAATCACAACGTTTCAGGACCAGGCTCAGTGGCTTACACCTGTAATCTTAGCACTTTGGGAGGCCAGGCAGGAAGATTACTTGAGGTTAGGAGTTCAAGATTAGCCCAAGCAAGAGCAAGACACTATCTCTACAAAAAAACAGAAAATTTAGCTGGGCGTGGTGGCATGTGCCTGTAGTCCCAGCTATCCAGGACGCTGAGGCAGGAGGATCACTCAAGTCCAGGAGTTTAAGGTTGCAATGAGCTAGGAGTGCCACCACACTCTAGCCTGGATGACACAGTGAGACCCTATCTCAAAAACAAACCAACCAACCCACAACATTTTGCAAAGACTAGTAAATAGAAACTTTTCAAGAGAGTTCTCTATACACATAAAGACAGGCTATTTTCATCAGCCATCAAATTAGTCAGATAAACACACAAATCTCTCCTTCAAATACAGCAATCGAAGAAGTTTAGTGAATTCTGTGGCTAAAACTGTATCTTCTGTGAAGCAAGATGTTCTGATAGTGTTTATAATATTTATCACAATGCTCCTTAAATGCCACTAGGAAGCTCATTTTCACCCCACACTAAACTTATATATCATATTAAAGAATTAAGTCTAAAGGTAACTTTTGGAAAATAGTTGAATGTTAAGCAGATACCTTAAAATTTTACAATTTGGATTATAATCTTTGTCAAAAACAGCAGTATCTTACAAGAGAAATCCCTTATCTAGAACCTTTCTATCCCTTAAAACAGTGGTCCCAACCTTTCTGACACCAGGGACTGGTTTTGTGGAAGACGGTTTTTCCACCAGGGGTGGCAGGGTGGCTGCCTCGGCTCCACCTCAGATCATTAGGCGTTGGATTGTCATGGGGAGCACGCACTCTGGATTCCTTGCATGTACAGTTTGCAGTGGTGTTCATGCTCCTATGAGGGTCTAATGCCCCTGCTGATCTATTGGGGTGCGGGGCTCAGGCAGTGATGCAAGTGATAGAGAGTTGCTGTGGGTGCAGGTGGGACTTTGCTCACTTGCAGGCCACTTGCCTCCTGCTCTGCAGCCCGGTTCCTGCTGGGCTGCAGCCCAGCACCAGGTCTGTGCCCGGGGATAGAGACCGTAGCCTTCAAATATTGATCGCATAGTTCCAAACAACAGCAAATTATTTCAATTCTATAAAATGCTAGAATCCAAATACAGATTAAAAAGCACAACAAATGTGAACGATTCACTAGCCATGTGACTTGGGGCAAGTGACGTAACCTCTTTGATTTCCTGATCTTTAAAATGGAGACAGAAGTACCATCTGTTCATAAGGCTACCAAAGATTAAATGAATAAATTTATGTAAAGCACTCAAAAGAGTATCTGATACAGAGTACTATGTTTGCTATGATCATCATTAGTTATTAAGTAAAGGCTCATTAACTGTTCAAAAAGCAAACAAAGCAAACAAATCAACAAAACCCCTTCATTGTATAAATTAAAATAATAATTTACTTAATATTATATAAAGTTTATGAACAAATCTGTATTTTAATATCATGAATGGTTACAGAGGCTAAATGAAATATTTATTTTTTGGAGTGATCTAATGAGGACTGTGCTTAAAAATCTCTTGATTTCATAATCTAGTAGTGCTGTAATTTGATAAACATAGTACTTGGTGACACATATAAAATTTAAACACGACTTTTTATTATTAACATCACATTCCAATTTATTGCCCATGTTGCTCCCTTCATCATAGGGAATGTTTATTTGTGGATTAGGTTCAAAATTCACCAAATACATATATAAAAATCTTTATTATATACTTTATTAATAAGCTCATAAAACCAAATTTAAAAATCCAATATGAATGAAAATTAAAAATAAAAATAGAAAGTACCTGAGATTCATGTGGAATGAAGGAAATATTTATTTCTTTACATCTTCTTATTGACTTGGAGCAAGAAGTCTTAATTTTGTTAAAGAGATTATCAGGGCAAACTGAGAGGGAGGGAAAAAAAATCAAAGCATAAAACTCCATCTAAACCTTTATTCTTTTTGAATAAATCATTATAACATCCAAGAATTATTTATTTTTTATGCATAATTACTAGTTTTCACAAAGTAATTTACTATGAGGACAGAGATAATGTATCAGTATTACTCTCTGCTTTATAGAATAGATAATATTCTAGTCAAAAGGGCTATAATAGAGATTCCATCTCCCCCATTCACATACACTATAACCTCAGATAATATTTCCATAGAGATCTGCTAACAGAGCAAACTAAAATTGCTAAGGAAGGAAAATCATGTCCAAACTCATGAACTTTTATAAAGAGCAGCACTTTCAGAATGTCTTGGAAATTTACACTACTTTTCCAAATCTGCCACTAGGTGATCTACATTGCAACCATATCACACAAGTTGCTAATTTTTCCTCAAATCACAAGCAGTTTTCTAATGTTAGGAAATTCTAAGTACTAAGTTCTAAAATACTAAGTTCTAGAACTCATAACCCATGTTTTTCCCCTTTCACTTAAGAGTTCATAGTTCCACTAAATCTAGGTTGGAATAACAACCATTGGCTGCCAGTGTCTTTTAACATGATTTTCTCTAGTGTTAAGATTTCTTAAGTTAGAAGGGACTTTGCATTCATTAAATTTTATCAATTCATAAACAGAAATTCTGAATAAGGTTACTTACATGACAAATACTTATGGTATAACATTTTAAAAAATATAAACTAGTACTAGGCATGAGGTAAAACTTTCTAAGAAAAACAATATAGTACTTAAAGTGAGGAATCTTTAATAGCAGAGACCAAGACAACTTAGATAAATGGTATTTTTATTTTACTTATAAGTATAATTATATAACATATAACATAAAACAGAATTGTATGTATCTCTAGACTTCTATGTGATTCTTTAGCTACTTTCTTTGTGAAGATATGGCATAGTAAGAGAAACGTGATAGATTTTCTCCCTTAATATTTGCCGAACAGATGGCTACTTTCTTCAGTGCCCTCCGAAAAGGTCTTATTTTTTATAATATAATCAAATCTCCAATTGAAACTTTGATTAAAAATAATTATGTTACCAGTTTAGAATTTGAGGTACAGCCTTCTCTACCAACCCTCCACATGCCAGTATACCATCAAAACTGATTGTCTTTTGAAAGTAGTTGGGAATGGTTTAATTTCCTATCATTTTAGGATTGATATAATCTTATATTTTTAGATTTCTAACCTAATTACAATAAATGACAAAAAGAAAATAACTCGGTACTTTAAAACTAACAGGATTTTAAACAATGAAGCAATAACTTTTAAAAAGACTTACAGTCAGTGAAGTATATATATGCTGCTTTGTATTTGTTCTCCGATTTACTTGCAAAATCACGTAAGAAACAATCTACAGACTTAAAAAAGGTTAGATGTTAATATACATTTTATTAAATACTAGTTTACATATGCTAGCTTTTGAAATAACTAAGATTATTTTATTTCAATGATAAAATAAAACCTTACTGGCTAAATGCTTAATTTATAAACTGATTTTTTAAGATGTTATGTTCTCTAGCCAATGACAACTAATAAGGTAACAAGTAGTAAGGTAATAAACTATAAAGTAACATGCATGAATAGGATGCTCTTATTGGCAATGAAGAAGCCTAGGAAAGCTGAAGCAACACAGAAGACAAGACTATATAAGAAGATAACAGATCAAGGAAATGAGAAGCCAACATTCTGGAAGTATCATAAACAAGGATAAATGAAACCACCCCAAGACTTACGACTAGAGAAGTGTTGAAAGAGTGACAATAAGCTAGAAGTTTAAATTGTCAAGTCATTAGAAAGACCCAGAGCCTGGTAGATGACTACAAAGATGAGAAGCAACAGGTAATATAGCCTGGAAGCATATGCCTCAATGCAGCTGTTTTAGAAAGAAAGAAGGGGCCAGGCGCGGCAGCTCACGCCTGTAATCCTAGCACTCTGGGAGGCCGAGGCGGGAGGATTGCTCAAGGTCAGGATTTCGAAACCAGCCTGAGCAAGAGCGAGACCCCATCTCTACTATAAATAGAAAGAAATTAATTGGCCAACTAAAAATATATATAGAAAAAATTAGTGGGGCATGGGGGCACATGCCTGTAATCCCAGGTACTCGGGAGGCTGAGGCAGCAGGATTGCTTGAGCCTAGGAGTTTGAGGTTGCTGTGAGCTAGGCTGACGCCACGGCACTGTACCCTGGGCAACAGAATTTGACTCTGACTCAAAAATAAAAGGTAACAATTGTCTAAATACGAAAATCAAGAACAAAGAATTTAATTATTTTCTCTTTTCCATCTGATCCATCTTACCCTTCTGGTAGATCACATGGATCTATCCTATAAGTCTCTTATCTTTTTCCCCATGATTTCCATGATTTTTTTTTCCCTTTGAGATATTCTATTTTGATCTTCTAGGCCACTAATTGAAATTTCAAAAGTAATTATCCTCTCCTTCAATTAACTGTTTAGCAAATCACACTTTTGAGCTTTGGAAGGTTTTTGTGCTATAGTAGACTCTCCTCATGGCACTATTTTCTGTTCAGATTGTCATCCTTCAAGCAGTTCTATTTTGCTAGATGTGTCTTCTTTGTTTTATTGAACTTTCTTTCTTTGGTAGCTGGATCCACTTAGCTGTGTGGTTGCTTTTCCTTGTCAACTCACTTGAGGCTTAGTTGTCACAATAGGAGGAAGTCAAAGAAGTTTCTCTTCCCAAGGGCAAAACCACCAATGCAAAGCAGACAAACCACCAGAGCCTTTCTGAGACATCTAATTGAACTTTCCCCTGGAGTTCACATATCTCTTATGGCAAACTCTTCCTAAAATCTGTCGCTTTGTGATCCTTGCCTGGGAACTCTGATGCTGAGTTTCTAGGTGCTTGCCCAGTCTATGAGAAAGCAAGTCTCACACCAGGTGTCTTTACCACTGCTCCCACAGACCGCAAGGCCTCACTTGTACCCAGAGGCCTACAGGACCCAGTAAGCAATATATTCATGGAAGGAAAGAAATTGGAGTTGGTTGTGGTAGATAAGGGAGTCACTTTCAGATACCATCTTCTCTGAATCCTTTGCTTCTTTACTGAATATACAATTTTATACCCTGCTCTTGTCACCTGACATTAAAAATGAACACTTGGAGGCCGAGACAGGTGGATCGCTCAGGATCAGGAGTTCAAAACCAGCCTGAGCAAGAGTGAGGCCCCGTCTCTACTAAAAATACAAAGAAATTAATTGGCCAACTAAAAATATATAAAAAAATTAGCCAGACATGGTGGCGCATGCCTGTAGTCCAGGTACTTTGGAGGCTGAGGCAGGAGGATTGCCTGAGCCCCGGAGTTTGAGGTTGCTGTGAGCTAGGCTGACACCATGGCACTCTAGCCCGGGCAACAGAGCATTTACCTAGGTCATTAAAACTTCCTAGAAACCTTGTTTTTAATGGCTATATAGTCTTTCATACTATTATTTACTAATATTAAAAACTTAATTAGATTTATTGCTAGGATTTAACCATTTGATTATTTCCTTATGATAAACTCTAAAACATAGAACTTTTTTTTAAGGTCCTTGATAAAGAATGGCAAATTATTTTCCAAAAAGGCTGTATCAATCTACACTTCCCACTAGCAGTACATGATAGTTTCTGCAACATTATCCATTGACAGCTAAAACAGCTAAAATGTGATATATACACACACATACATATACAGGCATAAAATCCCTCTGTCAATTAGCTAGGTGAAAATGTTGCTTTTAACTTGTATCTTTCCAATCATGAATTTTCTTTTATGAAGAGACTAAATAGTGAATATCTGGGATTTTTTCTACTGTCTACGAGAGTTAGAAGTGAAATGAAACTGAGGTTGCTAGATTAACAGTCTAGGTGGGAATAAGCAAGACGAGATATTCGAAAATACATTCTCCAGTATTGAACAAAAGGAATCTGATACTTTAATTGGCTCTAAAAATTTAGCTTAAAGTATGGGTTAAATCATATAGTCAGATTATAAACTAAAGAAGTTTGACATAAAATATATATATACATACATATGCATATATACATACATGTATGACACAGGAAAGTCACTAAGATAAAGGAAGAATTAATTCAAGACAATTTCTTTTACCTATATTTCCCCCCAAAATTACGGTTCAATAGGAATTACATGAATAACAAATTATGTAAAGAAATGCTATCATTTCATGCAATTTAATTCTGCTTTTTTTTTTTTTTTCCTTTATCAACCCTAGGACCAAAGGATTTTCTGCTTTCATATACGGGGAAAATACATTCTCATGGAGAAAAATGCAAATAAAACAATCTAACACAGAAAAAACTTTCCTAAGCAAATTAGTTTATGGCAATATTTTTCCAATAAAGGGTATTTTATTACTGTGAATTTTCTATTACTAAACCATAACAATGTTGAAAATGCTGATGAAACTATTTTATAAGATTCAAAATGCTTACCTTTGATGTCGGAGTGATAAAATAAAGAGCTTTCATCTGTCTGACAGGTTCACGATTCTTATAAATATTCTCTACAACTAACAAAAATAAAGGTCATTTTATAAAACCAAATATTTATACATTTGAAACAATTTTTAAATAAACTTAATTGTACTTTCCAATTAAAGTAACAGGGAAACATTTTTAAATATACTGGGTTTAACATTTTCCTTGTCTTCATCTGTTAAACTAAAAAATCCTGAAAACGTGTCTTCCCTGAGGCTAAACCCTGGGCCAAATTGTCTTTTTATTGTGAGGAAAAAAAGATAAAGCAATTATTTCATAGGTAGGTCTACCAGCATTAACAATCAACATGCCATGAAGAAACCAAGAAGATGCATTAAAAATTAAATGTGTATTTTTTAAATATGCTGCTATAATATTAATAGTAGCAAATAAGACATCAGATACCAGGCTAAGCACATTACATGAATTATTTATTGAACTTCATAAGAACCCTATAAGATAAGTATCTTACAAATGAGGAAACTGAGGCTTAAAGGAGTTAAGTAACTTACCCAATCACATAATTAGGAAGTAGAACAGGCAGGCTTCTCAATCTACTATAATAGTCTTTAAATAACTTGCCAATTAATTATTATTCTTTTAAAATCATACATTTTTATAAAGCATTTTTTCAACAATAAAGTATCATTAGAATTTAGTCAGTTATATTTTTATTATTGAAATTAAGAAGTTTATAAATTTACCTAAAACAATATGAATATAAAACTAATAAACTCTAATTGTCAAATTAACCGTTTCATGCTATTTACATATCCTTCTACAAATCCAGAGAATCACCTTTCAAAATTCATGTTGACAAAGAGCCTAGAAATAATTAACATTAATATGACATGCAAGAGAGGCTATCATTGGATTTCTCTTTTAAATATGGTGATTTCAATGAGAAATAGCCTTTATGAAAAAGTCCCAAAACAATAGATGTTGGCATGGATGCGGAGAGATAGGAACACTCCTACACTGCTGATGGGACTGCAAACTAGTACAACCTCTGTGGAAAGCAATATGGAGATACCTCAAAGAGCTGTAAGTAGAACTACCATTTGATCCAGCAATCCCATTACTGGACATGTACCCAAAAGAACAAAAGACATTCTATAAAAAAGACATCTGCACTAGAATGTTTATAGCAGCACAATTCACAATTGCTAAGATGTGGAAACAACTCAAGTGCCCATCAATACATGAGTGGATTAATAAAATGTGGTATATGTATAACATGGAGTTCTACTCAGCCACAAAAAACAATGGTGATATAGCACCTCTTGTATTATCCTGGATAGAACTGTAACCCATTTTTCTAAGTGAAGAATCCCAAGAATGGAAAAATAAGCACCACATGTACTCACCATCAAATCGGTTTTAACTGATCAACACTTAAGTGCACATATAGTAATAAGTTATATTCATCGGGTGTCGGGCAGATGAGAGGGGGAGGAGGGGATGGGTATATTCACACCTAATGAGTGCGGTGCACACCGTCTGGGGGATGGACACGCTTGAAGCTCTGACTCGGGTGGAGCAAAGGCAATATACGTAACCCTAAACATATGTACCCCATAATATGCTGAAATAATACAAAGTGATTTCATTTCCTCATTCCTAAATTTATATTAGTAGTGTGTAGGTTTATCATAGCTACTACTAGATGCCAAATAAAATTTCCAAGAAAAAATTTAATTTTTATCTCCTTTCCCAACAATCATAATTCTACAAGATTAAGGTTCAGTGTTAATTTACATTCTTTAATACTCAAAATGAAGTGTCTTACAGTCATCTTATGCTATATACACTATTATGTTTGGTGAATAATGTACATGTTAAGATAGTGAAAATACTGTGATGTGATTTAGAACACAGGCTTTGAAAAATGCTGAAATCTCTTTAACAACAGCAGAAAGTGTTATTTTTCCAATTCACTGAAAAGTGCATATCTATCAAATGATGGAAAAAAAGAAAAAGACCTATTAATAGTGACAAAGGAATAATCTAATTCCCAGTCTAATTTTTTAAAAGGCTTTTACACTTGACTTTATTATCCACTGAAGTAGCAAATACTGAAGTATCATTTTTTCTTCATTTACTTTTTAAAA
The DNA here is from genome assembly GCF_040939455.1 of Microcebus murinus. Taxonomy (NCBI): domain Eukaryota; kingdom Metazoa; phylum Chordata; class Mammalia; order Primates; family Cheirogaleidae; genus Microcebus; species Microcebus murinus. The sequence goes on along the minus strand of NC_134105.1, from coordinate 87,779,610 downwards.
TTCGAGGACACTACTGAATAGTTATACAATGACCTAAATGACTGTGAACTAAAATAAAATCTTAAGGCTTCTGCCCACACCAGCTGACTGAATGGACCCCCCTCTTGGCCAAGGGGATATCCTAAAACTAAATTGCCTGCCATGAGGAGGAAAGTCAGACATGCCTCATCATGCCCCCCTCCATTCTTGGAGATATTCCTTTGTAACCCATTAACAGGCCTAAGAGTATGCAAGACAAACCCTGCAGGTCCTCAATTTACACAACAAATATATGTCCAGTGGTTTATCTCTGATTAACAGACTTCCCTATCTTAAAACATTTCAAGCCTTTAGACAAAGCTTCAAGTCTTTAACCAATTACAAGTCAAAGAATCTTTAAACCTACCTATAACCTTTAAGTACCCTACCCTGCTTTTTTGGGCCAAACCAATGTATGCTTTCCCCGTATTGATTTATGGACTTTACCTGTAACCCCTGTCTCCCTCAAATGTATAAAACCAAACTGCAACCCAACCACAGCTAGTCTATTTGCTCAAGGCTTCTTGGGTCATGGTCCTCAAATTTGGCTCAGAATAAATCTCTTTACAATTATTTTATAGAGTTTGGCTTCTTTTCTGGTGACATGACTACAGAAAGTTTGACCACTGAACTTGCTAATGCCAAGTCTCACAGAGGAATTCTCAGGAGAGGTAATGTGAAACTTTGAAACAACTCTGATCAATTGAAGTTAGTAAACGATTAAACCAAAGCAAACCTAGGTTACTCTGGAGGATATCAAGAACATTCATGACAGTGAGCTCTATGGTATGAAATCTTCTATCCTATGAAATGCTTCTCAATCTATCCTATGAAATGCTTCTCAAAAATAGCTTTCTATGGTCAAGTAAGTTTAGAAAACTGAATACCTATGCTTTATCCAGGGGATCCACACACATCTTGGTGTATAAAAGGTTCTGAAAAGTCCTAAAGAAAGATGTTTAGCTTTAATACTGTTTCCTAAACATGCTGGCCATGGATACTTTACTTCAAGAATATTAATCAACACTGAACACACTAGTAAGAAATGACAGTCTACAAAATCAATAAAACCTCCCTACGGTGTATAATAGCTCTGCAGTTTCATAGTACTTTCACACATACTATCAAATGGTTCTCACCCTAGTTTTACATCAGAATGATCTTTGGGAACTTGAAAAACTTCAGTGGCTTAATCAACATTTCATTTATCCAGAAACAGAAAAATTAAGGCTTTAATCTAATTTCTAGTTTAATGCTTTTTCCATTGAGGGTCAGAAAGATCACAAATTGAATATGTCATCAACAATAAAGAATATTTTACATATGAATATCAAAACATAAATATTACATAGTCAGGTTTCTTGAGAATTTTGGGTATACTTTTGAGTCTCACAAGTTAGGAGTGACAGAGGACATATGTACATTAGGATGCAAAATATAAATGAATTGTATTTGACATTGAGTCTCAGTTTCCTCGTTACGAATAGCAGTATTTACTATCTGTCTTTATAGGGTTGTTATGAAGATAAAATTCAAACCAATGAAGGATGATAAGTTAAGGATGATAACATGATTATTAATGTTATAAGATACTGGTATATTTTCCCACAAAGATAATACAGATTAATATCTCATTAACACCATCCTGCCTAGTGGAATAACTTCTGGTGGCATGACTTTTTTTCAGAATCTGTAAGTATTAATATTTAAAATTTTCATACTAAAACTGATTTAAACTTGTAATTATTTGTCTCATTTCTAGGTAATAAAGAGAAATTCACAAAGTCAGCATTATACATTTGTAAATATACTTCTATAAATGTACAAATATATTTACATAACTGTACACATATATTTTATACAAAAGTTAATTTTATGACCTAAATCTTAATATCCATTTTAAAGTAATACATGAAAACCACAAACGTTATTCAAAATACTGAGGTAAACCTAGTGTATCAATATATAAACCTGGTAAATATGTAAAAAATTTAAAAAACAACATCAACAAGGCAACTGACTTAGTTTTGGTTGGGGGTACTTATTTTTATGTCTCAGCTGAAGAAAAAAAAGCAGATATAGGTTATTTCGGAGATTCAGGAAAAAGAAGAATATCAAATCTAATTGTTGTGGCTAAAGTCATAAAATAAAACACAAGCTCCTCAGAAACACAATTACTAACTAAAATTTCTTAATACTCCATGCCTCCCCAATCACAATAAAAAATGGGCCAGGAGTGCGGTGGCTCACGCCTATAATCCTAGCACTCTGGGAGGCTGGCGGGAGGATTGGTGAAGGTCAGGCGTTTGAAACCAGCCTGAGCAAGAAGGAGACCCCATCTCTATAAAAAATAGAAAGAAATTAATTGGCCAACTAAATCTATATAGAAAAAATTAGCCGGGCATGGTGGTGTGTGCTATAGTCCCAGCTACTCGGGTAGCTGAGGCAGCAGGATCACTTGAGCCCAGAAGTTTGAGGTTGCTGTGAGCTAGGCTGACACCACAGCACTCTAGCCCGGGCAACACAGTGAGACTCTGACCCCCCCAAAAAGTTTTCATAACAAAAATTAGTAACACTTACCAGTTATACCTTCCTCTAGAAGATCTGTCATTTTGCAACAGGATGCCAAAAGCTTGGTGGTAAACTCATCTAAAAGCATTATCTTAAAACAAACACAAATTAAGAATAAGCATCTGATTACCAAGAATTTACAAAAGGCAGAATTTTCCATTAAACCCATTCAACCTTATAAACTTTTTATAACATAAAATATCAAGACAGTAGGCAAAATGATCTCAACTGCATGATCTGGAGATTTATTTTCTCAATATACATACACATAAGTAAACAAATAGAAATATTTCTAATTTGAAGCAGGAGAGCTTGTTCATTATAAATAAATATTATGCTTAACATCAAATTTTCTAAAAATTATAAATTGCCACTTGTAGAATAATAATTATTGTTCTAAGCACTGTTCTAGGCAATTTACATGGTTTAATTCACTTGATATTTACATACCAAATGAGGTATTATCATCTCCATTTTATAAACAAGGAAACAGAGGCAGAGAAAGGTCAAGTAACTTGTCAAGGAGCCACAGCTACTAAGTGTTAAAGTTAGGATTTGAAAACAAGCAGTGTGGATCCAGACTCCATACAGTCGTCCCTTGGTTTCAGGACCTCCCCCCATACCAAAATCCACAGATGCGCAAGTCACTTATATAAAAATGACACAGTATTTGCAAATAAGTGTGAACTAAAACAAAATCCTTAGCTCCTCATTGACTGAACGGATCCCTGCTTGGCCAAAGGGACCCCAGAGAAACCTTAAACCTGAGTTCCTAGCCATCATGGGATGGGAAAGATGGGAGGTCAGACATGCTTCATTATACCCCCTCCCTTGCTACAGCCATCAGTCTTTTCTCCCAAGGGCTAATAGAAACCAATTGTGTGATCCAGACCAGCATTCTTTCCTGACAAGAAACCACCAACTAATGAAGTAGTTTTAACCAGTTCATGGAACATGTGCAAAGAGGATTTTCATGTCCCTGCTGCACCTTATAACATAGGGCTGCCATTTTCTGAGCATGGACCCCTTATTTTATTTTCTGAGCAGGGACATATTTTCTGAGAAGGGACATAAAGCTCAACTGCACATGTGTATGGTTCTTCTTTCATAAATATTCATGACTTCTCCTATAGCTTGTTAAATATGTATATTTGGCCGTCCCACTCAATATAAATTCCTGTCTCATGTTCCTGGCTTCTGCCCAGGCCTCTGCTTTGCAGGCTGTGGGAATGGCTACTCACAGGCTGCAACCCTTTATGAGATAACAGAGCTCTCCTTTCCAAATTTATGAACCTCGTCATTTTCTTCAGTTAATATAACCTTCACAATCCTCCTATATACTTCGAATAATCTCCAGATTTTTAATATTAGAATACCTAACATAATGTAAATGCCTGTAAATAGTTTTTATACTGTATTGATTTTTAAATTTGTATTATTTTATTGTTGTATTATTATTTTTTCAAGTATCTTCCATCTGTGCTTGATTGACAGGCCGGGCATGGCGGCTCATGACTGTAATCCTAACACTCTAGGAGACTGAGGCGGGAGGATCACTTGATGTCAGGAGTTTGAGACCAGACTCGGCAATAGCAAGACTCCATCTCTACTATAAATAGAAAGAAATTAGCCGGACAACTAAAAACAGGGAAAATTAGTCGGGCATGGTGGCACAAGCCTGTAGTTCCAGCTACTAGGGAGGCTTAGGCAGGAGGATCACTTGAGCCCAGGAGTTTGAGGTTGCTGTGAGCTAAGCCAACGCCATGTCACTCTAGCTAGCCCAGGCAACTGAGTGAGACTGTGTCTCAAAAAAAAAAAAAAAAGAGGGGGGAGGGGGGAATGGGCATTTATTGAAACCTTAAAATCTGTACCCCCATAATATGCCAAAATAAAAAAAAAAAAGATACAAGCATTAAAAAAAAAAAAAAAAAGAACAACTCAGAAATGGACAGCCAACTATACTCACAGAAGTATTATAAGGACAATATACTTAAGTCCTCAATATAAAAGAAAAGTATGCAAATTCTACCTTCCATTCGCCTTCTTTCTTGCAGTCATCAAACACTGTGGCTTTTATCTCTGTTTTAAAAAAAAAAAAGGAGTTAGGAATTAAAAATCTAAATCAAGAGTTAGAAACATCATAATAAACCGCTCAAAAGGTCCAAAATGGCTAAGGAAAAAATCCAATTTGTGGATCAACACAGTAACCTAACTAGTCTCTTTGCCTCCTACTCTAATTTACCTCTCAAGTCCAAACCTCCTTCTCTCTAATCTCTACAAGTTTTTCTTTTAATAATTAAATTATCACAAAAATGGAATTAGCATATACGGATTATTCTGTCACTTTTTTCACGAAATATACATCATGGTTATCCTTCATATAAACATATAGCTAGAACTCATTATTTTTAGTAGGTACATAATATTCCTTAATACAAGCATACCATAATTTACTCAACTATTCTCCCATATGATAGGCAGTCTTCCTGCTTCCAATTTTGCCACTATAATGCTGCAATAAAGATCCTTATACATATATCTTTATTTACTGTTACTTTTGTTTCTGAAACAAAGATTCCCATAGTGAGACTATTGGCCTAAAAGATAGGTGTCTCCTATTTTACTTATTTTACACCACTGCACTTCAGCCCAGGGGACAGAACAAGACCTTGTCTCTAAAAAAAAAAAAAAAAAACCAGCCAAAAACTGGTAACAGAACAATGTTCTAATCAGCACATTGCCTGTTTATATTCTTTGCTTGTTTTTCTATTGGGTCATTACCTTTTCCTAATCAATTTGCAGGTACTCTATATATACTAAGCCTTTTCCTCATATGTGTAGTCAATACTTTCTTCACGTTTATAGTTTAGCTCTTGATTTTTGTTCATGTATGGTGTCATGGTGTCTTCTGCCAAAAAGGAATTTATAATATTTATATAATAAAATCTTTTTTTAATGGCATCTGGGTTACCAGTTAACTTTTTTAACAGTCTAATCCATATTATCATACATTTTCTTCACATTTTATTATTTTACTTTTTACATTTTAGATTTTTTATATGGAATTTATTTTAAATTTGCTGGTAATGGACTAGGATCATACCTAATAAAGAGCAAGAAATCATGATAAGAAAGCAGATGTCAGAGCAAAAAGTCGTGAGACAGAAATAATTTGTAAAATGTCATTAAGCAATGAAAACCTAATATTAAATATTTAAGTCTTAAATAAAGCAACATAAAAGAAAACTATGACACAAAAGAAAACTACCAGGGCCAGGCATGGTGGCTCACACCATGCACTCTGGGAGGCTGAGGCGGGAGGACTGTTTGAGCTCTGGAGTTCAAGACCAGCCTGAGCAAGAGTGAGACCCTGTCTCCATTAAAAAAATACAAAGAAATTAGCTGGACAACTAAAAAATATATGTATAAAAAAAAATCAGCTGGGCATGGTGGCACATGCCTGTAGTTCCAACTACTAGGGAGGCTGAGGCGAAGGATCCCTTGAGTGGAGGAGTTTGAGGCTGCTGTGAGTTAGGCTGACACCACGGCACTCTAACTTGGAACTCTATCTCAAAAAAAAAGAAAAAGAAAACTACCAGGAATGCAAGCAGAAGTAAAGAAAATAAAACAAAGTGAGGATCTAAAAAGCAGAATCATGGAGAATTCAAGCTGAAAAGAAAATGTAGTCCAAATCCCTCATTGTTTCAGTTAGGAAACTGAAATATAACTTGGACTGGAAACCAAGTCTTATAATAATTAGTCCAATGTGGAGAAATAATAAACTAGATTTTTAAAAATAATGCATAATGAAAACGTTTTTAAAAATCAAATAGCCAAAAGTAAAAACAAAAACAAAAAAATCAGATTTGTAAGTCATAAAGGAATTTACATTTGCAGAAAATTAAAACATGTTATTAAATTCCTAATTATGATTCCAACAGATTCTGCCTACCCAGGCTATTCAGTAAACAGGTAAGAAAGAATTTTTATAAAGGCAAACCCAGGGGCCTAGGGCAGGAAGCAAAAGCAATAATCATGACTCAGTTGAATAAAACACTAAATGAATTGCACATGGACAAGACCACTCAGGGCTTTCAAGATCTAATGTTCAAATATTATATGAAAGTAGAACATATGAAAACTGAGGACTATTAAATATATAAAGGCAAATATTAAAACAATTATTTCCAGGTAAAAATGTGGTAAATTCAGTATTTACTCTTAAGGAAAACACATTACTTAATAAACGGTCTGGAGGATTTCTCTCTTAAACATAGGGTATAAAGGTAAAAAGTCACCATTAAAAAATTATTTGGGCTGGGCATGGTGGCTCATGCCTATAATCCTAGCACTCTGGGAGGCCGAAGCAGGCGGATTGCTTGAGGTCAGGAGTTCAAAACCAGCCTGAGCGAGATCCTGTCTCTACTAAAAACAGAAAGAAATTAATTGACCAACTAAACATATATATATATACAAAAAATTAGTCGGGCATGGTGGCGCATGCCTGTAGTCCCAGCTACTTGGGAGGCTGAGGCAGGAGGATTCTTGAGCCCAGGAGATTGAGGTTGCTGTGAGCTAGACTGATGCCGCAGCACTCACTCTAGCCTGGGCAACAAAGTGAGACTCTGTCTCAAAAAAAATAAAAAATGAAAAAATTATTTGGTGGTGACATAAGCAAGAATAGTATTTATTCTGGGGGAAAGGGTGGAGTCTTGACTGGGAAAGGTCATGGGGTACTTGGAAACCTTCTATATCTTGATCTGGATGGTAGTTACATGAGTAAAAAATTCATCCAGCTAGGCCGGGCGCTGTGGCTCACGCCTGTAATCCTAGCTCTTGGGAGGCCGAGGCAGGCGGATTGCTCAAGGTCAGGAGTTCAAAACCAGCCTGAGCAAGAGCGAGACCCCGTTTCTACTATAAATAGAAAGAAACTAATTGGCCAACTGATATATATATAAAAAAAAATTAGCCGGGCATGGTGGCACATGCCTGTAGTCCCAGCTACCCGGGAGGCTGAGGCAGAAGGATCACTCGAGCCCAGGAGTTTGAGGTTGCTGTGAGCTAGGCTGACGCCACGGCACTCACTCTAGCCTGGGCAACAAAGCGAGACTCTGTCTCAAAAAAAAAAAAAAATTCATCCAGCTGTACACTTAGCATTAGTGCACTTTACACTACCATTACACTTAATTAAATCTTAGAGTCATTTCCTTTCAAAATAGGAAGAAGAAAATAGCTTTCTTTAGGCATTAATAGAATGCCAAAAATGCTGGTGACTGCTATTTAGGAAGGAGGGGGAAAAATCATCTTTCATTGTTCCCACTGCTCCTTGTACAAGGATTTATAAGAAACCTAAGAGTGGTTGTCTCTAGATAGAGAGGCTTGGGGTCTGCGTTGGGAGGAAGATTTATTTTATTTTATATTCTTTTCTAGTATCAACATTTTTTGCCACCTCAAGGTATTTAAGAATTAATTTAAAGTGATAATTACAAAGATTTTGAAGGAGCATGGAAAATGTTGAGTCAATACTAGTTGTTTTTTAAAAAAAGGAAGTCACAGAATAACAAATGAAAAATAAGTCATGATCTATAAGGACCAGAAGGAAAATGTGAAAAAGGGAAAAAGCTTATGAATCATATATAAAGAATGGGCTCAAATAAATACATTCTGATTATTTTTATTGAAAATAATTTAAAATCTACCTATGTTAATTTTCTCTAAAAGTTACTCTAAATGAATATTTAATAGACATAAATTATAAACATCGCATTAGACTACTGTTTATAGATGAGAGAAAATTATAATGAACAATGTCATAAATAAGGAAAAGAAATGCCATCAGTGGTTTGAACTTGCTTTGCAGTTGAATTAGTTGTTTTGCTTTGTGTTTATTTTTTAAATAAACTTCATCATATTTTTATTTAAAACCTTTTGTCAGTGATATTTTTGCTACCACTTTCCTGTAGCAAATATGGCAAATGAGCAACAGAAACTTTCAGTTTTAAATATGGGAATTAGTTTTGTAAATAAATGTAGTCTTTCACACTCAAAATATTAAAATTCGGGCAGTTTTTTAGACAAGGTTTTAAGGTAATCCTTAAAGCCTGATTCCTTCTCATGTTTCAGGTCTCAGCTCAAATATCACCTTCTCAGAGAAACCTTCCCCGATCCACCTATCTATAGTAGCCTCTTTCCGTCTATATCACACACTGAAAGAATCATCTTTATTCTTTGTTTACTTGTTTATTTTCTATTTCTCACCACTTGAAAGCAAGTTTGAAGAGGGCTAGAAACTTGTCTGCTTTCTACTGCTGTACTTCTATAGGAATTCAATAATATTTACTGAATAAATGGGGGGCTTTAGGTGGCAAGAAATAGGGAAAAATAACAGTGTCTTTCATTTATTTTAAACAAGCATTGTTATCCATCACATTCTGCTAGGCCATTACGAATTTAAAGCTCTACAAGACAACAGTAAAACTACCTTCAAGAAGCTTATCAAGAGAATCATATAAGGCAGTAGTGAGAAGTGCCACTAAAGAAGATAAAACTAAATGCTACAGAAACTTAAGAGGCCGGATTAAAATGAGAAACTACTATGGGCTAACTACAGTAGCCCTATTTAAGCTGAGACTTGAAGGCTGGCTAAAATGTGGAAAGGTGAACTAAAATATGGGAAAGAGAAGCATTCTAAACAGAGGAATCAGCATCAAATAAGATGTGGAAGTAAAAGATTTCAAAAAGTGTAAACCAGGCCGGTCATGGTGGCTCACACCTGTAATGCTAGCACTCTGGGAGGCCGAGGCAGAAGGATCGCTCAAGGTCAGGAGTTCCAGACCAGCCTGAGCAAGAGTGAGACCCTGGTCTCTACTAAAAATAGAAAGAAATTAGCTGGACAACTAAAAATATATAGAAAAAAATGGCCGGGCATGGTGGCACATGCCTGTAGTCCCAGCTACTCAGGAGGCTAAGGCAGAAGGATCGCTTGAGCCCAGGAGTTTGAGGTTGCTATGAGCTAGCCTGATGCCATGGCACTCCAGCCCAGGCAACAGAGCAAGACTCTGTCAAAAAAAAAAGAGTAAACCACATAGACTACATGGAACAACAAGATTATACAAGTGAAAGTATTTAAGAATAACAAGGTAGGTTGGGGCCAGGTTATAAGCCTTCAAAAGCAGGCTAAATGTTTGGAATGAATTTTAGGCAACTGATGGTCTCTGCAGATCTTCAAGCAAGAGAAGTGCATGATAATAGCACAATACCATCACAGGAAAAGTATTCTGGCAGCTATTTTCTGGATGGACTGGAGTGAGAAAGAATAAGAGCTTGGAAGCTCAATTAGGAGGCTACTGCAATAGACTGGGCAGAATGTCCTGAATTAAGTTTAAACATTAGGGAATGCCACAGGCAGGTCATACATTAACTCTAGTCAAAAAGATCTGGGCTGTGAATCCTATGTCTATATTAAATAGTTGTATCAGATTTTTAAAAACAACTTTATTGAAATATAATTTGCATATCATACAATTCAAAGTGTACAATTCAATAGTTTGCAGCACACAGTATACAGAGTTATGCATCTGTCACATCACCACAATCAATTTTAGAACATTTTCATTACTCCAAAAAGAAAGCCTGTTCCTTTAACCATCATCCCCCCACGTGCCCCATCCCCTCAGATGTAGGCAACCACTAATCTACTTTCTGTATGTACAGATTTGCCTATCCTGGACACTTCATATAAATGGAATCATACAATATGTGTGGTCCTTTGTGACTGACTGGCTTCTTTTATATGGCATAATGTTTTCAAGATTCATTGATTTTATAGAATATATCAGTACTTCATTTCTTTTTATTGTATTTATCCATTCATTAGTCCATGGACATTTGAGTTATTTCCAATTTTTGGCTATTATGAATAATGCTGCTATGCTTTTATAGCTTATCAATTTTATCATCTATGAAATAGAGATATTAATTCTCATGATGTTTAATACATGTAAAGAATTGTGTCCGTACAATGCTCAGAACAACAAAAAAAGAAAAAGAAAAAAGCAAAAAGAATTGTGCCTGGCACAGAGTAAATGCTCAAGAAATATTAGTTCTCCCCTCCCTATTTACCACGCTTTTTTTGATAAATTAAAGGTTCTTAAGTTATTTAGCTTTCTAGCCTCAACCAACTGTAGTATCTTCAATTTACAAAACCCTTTTTCCCAGTCAAATGTATAATTCACCTACTTCCAGGAGATTCCTTCAACATTTCTTTCAGAATCTTTCATCTTTGGCTAAGAGAACTCAGAGGCTCCCCCCTTCTCAATATATGCTTTACTCAATAAATGTTAAATGAATATTACCTTCTCTTTTGGTTGTTTCAATTTACACAAAGATTCAAAGAACTATTTTATAACATTTACACCTACTTCCTTCCACTCAAACTCTGCCTTCATCTTACACTCCATCTGGATAGCCTGGTGCCACAAGTTAACAGCACAAGATAGAAATTTTTTCTCTACAGTCTCCCTCTTGCCTAGTTTTCATGCTATCAAGACTGACATTACTATCATTATCTTTTTTTCTGATAAATGCTGATGTTAAGCACCTCTATATCTTGGAAACAATTTATATAACACAATTCATTACCCATTTTCACATAAATGTATTTAAATGCCATTGTGAATTTAAAGCATTGCCAAATCTTAAAAGCCAACTATGTAAATCTTGAAAACCAAACTGTCAACCTTAAAATTAACCAATTTTTATCTTTTATTTTTTTTTATTTTTTTTTTTTTTTGAGAGAGTCTCACTTTTGTTGCCCAGGCTAGAGTGAGTGCCGTGGCATCAGCCTAGCTCACAGCAACCTCAAACTCCTGGGCTCAAGCAATCCTCCTGCCTCAGCCTCCCGAGTAGCTGGGACTACAGGCATGTGCCACCATGCCCGGCTAATTTTTTACATATATAAATCAGTTGGCCAATTAATTTCTTTCTATTTTATAGTAGAGACGTGGTCTTGCTCAGGCTGGTTTTGAACTCCTGACCTTGAGCAATCCGCCCGCCTCAGCCTCCCAGAGAGCTAGGATTACAGGCGTGAGCCACCGCGCCCGGCTTTTATTTTTTTTAAAAATGTTTACTCCCCTGTGTTATTCTAGGATAACCAATTTTTAAAAAGATAATTTTCTTTTTTCCACGTATTCATACACGTTAGTTTCTGCTATATGTTAAGCACTATCCCAGTTACTGAACTCTGTAACTTCCAGAAATCTGTTGACTAAATCACTTCTGTTCTTTGCTCAACAGGTTAGAGTAAGAAATACTAATTAGATGTTACTCCTTTTCCACTACTAGACCATAATTACTTTGAACCCAGCGATGCAAAACAATGGTGGTTCTTCCTGTTCGGTGGTTTTATTACTTTTTTAACTTGCCAGACCTAAGTTTGGGTGATTTTTATGAAAGTCGCAGATGAGACGGCAGAACATCAGTAACCAATAAAGTAGTTTGGTCCTAACAGCAGGGAGCGGCCAGGAGAGAGCAAAGGAAAAGGTGAAGGTGCAGCTTGCCCGGCTATGCAGGGAGCTGTCACGGCTAGACATCTCATCATTCCAATGGTCCCTTCTGAACAACTTTTTAGAAAGCAGTCTCCTCTAGGAAGAGTGGAAGAAGGGTCTGTTTAACAGTGAGGTTTTTTGAAAAGTACAGTTGTAGAACCTCCTTGACACTAACACGAACAAGCAGTCCTTTGGAAACTAAAGCGTGGAGAAGAGATGGGGGCGGGGGAGGCGGGATAGAGAAACAGCGGCCAGATTGTGTCGGATGGAGAGACATCCCCGACTGGCGGGGCCCGGGCGCGAGCCGAGAGCGGGCAGCGGGGCCGAGGATGCGCAGAGGGGCCGTGGAAGGGACAGCCCGGCCCGCGGCGCCCACCCCGGGCGGAGCTTCGCGGCCACAGCCCGGCCGACGCGAGGGGGTGCCCGACGCCCGCGAGAAGGCCGCGTCCTGTCGCACCCCGCCCATCCCTGGTGCTGGCAAGAAACAGGGCAGGGAAGGAAAGCAGGAAGAAGTCCTAACAGAGACGCGAGTCCCAGAGCAACAAGTGTCCGCGGCGGCTCCCCAAGACACTGCGGGGCTGCAGCAGGAAAACAAGGCCCGGCGCGGCGGCCTCCCGGCCTTCGCTCTCTCAGCCCCTACCCCACCGCACTCACTCTGCCACACGACGCTCTTCAGCCCCCTCTCGGTCACCGGCGGCGCCATCTTCCCAACACCGCGGAGGAGCAGCCGCCGCCTCCCACGCCCAGCCCACCTCGGCCGTGCCAGCCGCGCTCGCGGTGGCCCCGCCCCACGCTGCAGGGAAGACTCCTCCCCCTCCCGCGGGCCTCGCCCTCCGGAGACGTCAGGCGCGTCAGCAAGGGGATTTCCGCCCACCCCTGGAAGGAGGCTGCGCAGTGCGGGAGCAATCGCCGTGGGCAGTCGGGCGCCCCCTCGCGGGAGGCTGCTGTTACCCGAGGTTCGTCGTCCTGTGCTGTAGGAAAAGCAAAGATTTGCCAACAGATTGTGAGCAAACGCGGCCTATGAAAATCTGAATTCACACATACGTGAAGAAGGGGAGATCCTTCGCTTTACAAAACAAGTCTTCACTTTGTGAAGGGTTCATAATAGACTTCACTCAGTAACCAGCTCAACTACCGAATGAAAAATTTACTTCACCCCCAAAAAAGTTTATTTTATTCATTTTTAAAGGACAAAAATATTAATAATTGTGTAGAACTATGAAGTACCCTCCAGTGTGCCCGTAACTGTGCTGGACCTTCAGGAAACTCAAATAAATGAGAGACCCACTACTTCCTCAGATTAATTTATATTCGAATTAAGACCACAATTCCTGGCATGCTGTATGTAGGTAGTTCAAAGTTGGTTGAAAAACTGAATACCTTTAATGATACAATATACATAAATGAACCAATAAAACAATAATCATTTACTCAACAAATCTGTGCAACAAGCTTAGGGAGGGGCTGTCAATACGATAGAATCCAAAATCATTGTTGAAAGCTGATTTACAGAAGATACTTGAGCTTAGACTCGGAAAGTTTAGGCAGAGATCTGTTTACTGAGATGGGTCTTTGGGACTTGAAACCAATCTAATGAATCATGAATTAGTTCAGTTGTTGAGAACCCTGACTGACATAACCATCATGACATTGGCAGAAGTAGGCTTTCCCAGAGGGACTTGCAAAGAATCAGTGGTTGGTTATAAAGATTCACGTTGGTCCTACAGGGAGTGGAAATGGTTAGTTACTACTAATACTAACATCTAATATTTACCGAGTGCTTGCTATATGCCAGACACTCTACTAAGTAGATTACCTCATTGATCCTCAAAGCAACACTTACAGACAAGAAAACTGAGGCTTGGTGAAGTTAGGTAACGTGCCAAGGGTACACAGCTAGTGGTGGAGTGGGAACAAGGATCCAGCTTGGGCTACACAGAAAGCTGTAGAGCAGTCTGTGGGATAACCTGCAATGTCTAGGAGAGAAAAGGAAAATGAAGAATAAAACAGTCATAAAATGGGTTCAGGCACAGCCTATGGCATGAATAGTTTTTCTGTTCAAGGCTTATATGGGAATGGAAGCTGGAGCCCTGGCCTCCTTTAAACCTACTCTAAATGGATTCGGTTGCTCAAAATTTTAAAGAAATGTGCACATTATTTCCCTCTCCCTTTTCAGTTTTAAATCAGATTCTGCTTAGGATAGTAGGATGGAGCCCCAATCCATAAGAAAAACATATGAAGTGTAGACTCACCTTTATAAAGGGAGCTCCTTGCCCTGGAGAGTCAAACCAAGAAAAAAGACAGAGGGGGTTGAGGTGTCTCTATCTCTTATCCTAGAGGGGAATGACCAGGTGCCACAGAATGACACAAAAAGGGCCTTCTTGGCTGGGAGATTGACTTTGGTCATAGAGGGTGAAGTTGTGATGCATGATACTCAAGGCCAGATTCCAGGGTGGCACTGTGGAAGAGGGTAGCAAGCACTGGCTTTTGCTGCACACGAGGCCACCTGTGACTAAAGACTGAACTTTTTTTTTGCTGCACATCTTTTGTCTACCTAAAGATGCTGGTGAAATGGTTGGTGTCTTTGAAGATGGTAAAATAATGGTGAACTAACACTTAAAATAATGGTTTTCTCAACACTGGTGCTAGCTACTCCTTGAAAAACCCAGGTGACCCCGCCTAGGCCTAGATTTACCTGCCAGAACCATTTCCCCTTCCGAGATGAGTCATCGAACCAGTCTGGAGATGAGGGTGAAAAGTGCAGATCCTGTTTCAGTCTAAAGACTAAAGACTAAAGTCTAAAGACTGAAACAGGCTCCTCATGTTAGAGGCAAGGACCCTCAGAGACCCTCAACTCTCCTATGACTTGTCCTACGCACGGGCCTCGCCCTAGAAAAATTCCTAGGACAAAAACAACACCCCACCCTCCAGCTATAGCTCTGAAAAGAATGCGTTCCAAAATGCTCCAGGGTATGCTAACTGCAATTGTTCCCGACCACCTGCCAGGTTGGGGTTGAGTAATCAGTCACAAACCTCATACCGATAAGATACTGATTGGGGCTGATTAGCCCAAACCCAAGACTCACCGTCACCCCACTGCATTTTTTGTTTCTACTTCCTTGTTTCTGTATGCTTATAAAACCTACTAAGAATCTAAGTAAAGTAGACCTTGACAACCCTTTGCTTGGTCTCGTTCCTTTCTCTCGCCCATCTCTTTCAGGCACGGTCCCCCTTGACCCCAAGAGTAACAGAAGGTCCCGCGGGCCGGGACATCCTCACATTTCACTGGTCTCCTGCAAGCGCGCTTCTCTTCTCTCGGGATAACCAGCTAGAGGGAAGAACTGAACCGTGACCTGCACTTCCCACTTCTCACAAAAGCCAGCTCCAAAAAAATTATTCATGAAAGGGTGGTGAAAGGGGCTACCATTCTTGAAGTAATGTTGATGGTTCGCGAGATAATTCTTTAAAGATTTGTTAAAGGCTCCAGGACCAACCTCTCCAAAATATCCCCTTAGCTAGGCATCCACACAGAAATCTCAGTGAGAATCATCTCAGGCCATGAGCTCATGAAACCACTCTTCTAAAGATGCTGGTGAAATGCCTGGTGTTTTTGAAGATGGTGAAATAACACTTAAAGTAATGAGTTTTTCAGCACTGGTGCTAGCTACTCCTCAAAAAACCCATGTGACCGTGCCTTAGCATGGATTTGTCTGCCAGCACCATTTACATGTCTAGGCTGAGTCACCAAACCAGTCTGAAGAGGAGGATGAAAAGTGCGGATCCTGACCGCACTTTTCACTGGTCTTGCCCATGCATACTTCTCATCCCTGGGGATAAGCAGCCAGAGGGAAGGACTGACACACAGGACCTGCACTTTCCACTTCTCACAAAGGCCAGCACCAAAAAATTATTCCTGAAAGGTTTTTGAAAGGGGCCACTGTTCTTTAAGTAATGGTGACCGATGGGGAGAAAATTCTTTGTAGAATGGTTATTTTAAATGCTCTAGGACTGACTTCTTCAAAACAGCCACTTAGCTAAGCATGGGGATAGAAATCTCCAAGAATCGTCTTAGGCTGTAGGCTCATGAAACCACTCCTCAAAAAATGCTGGGGAAATGCTTGGTGTCTTTGAAGACGATGAAATAACAATTGAAGTAATGACTTTTTCAACACTGGTGAGAGCTACTCCTTGAAAAACCCACGTGATTGTGCCCGAGCACGGATTTGCCTGCCGGCACCCTTTCCCCTTCCAGGCTGAGCCACCAAACCAGTCTGAAGAGGAGAGTGAAAAGTGCGGTTCTTCAACTGTCTTCAGAGCATAAAAAAAAAAAAAAAAAAAAAAAAAAAAAAAGTGCGGTTCTTGTTTCAGTTAAACTGAAACAGGATCCGCACTGTTCACCAGTCTAGCGCAAGCGCACTTCTCATCCCTGGGGATAAGCAGCTGGAGGAAAGGACTGACTAAGGGGACCCGCACTTTCCACGTCTCACAAAGGCCAGCTCCAAAAAATTATTCCTGAAAGGATAGTGAAAGAGGCCACCATGCTTGAAGTAATGGTGACGCATGGGGAGAAAATTCTTTGCAGAATGTTTATTTTAAAGGCTATAAGACCAACATGTTCAAAAGGGCTGCTTAGCTAAGCATCTGTATAGCAATCTCTGTGAGAATCATCTTAGGCCATGAGCTCATGAAACCACACCTCAAAAAATGCTGGGGAAATGCCTGGTGTCTTTGAAGATGGTGAAATAATGGTGAAGTAACACTTAAAATAATGGTTTTCTCAACACTGGTGCTAGCTACTCCTCGAAAAACCCAGGTGACCATGCCTAGACCTAGATTTGTCAGCCAGAATGGTTTCCCCTTCCAAGCTGAGTCATCGAACCAGTCTGGAGAAGAGGGTGAAAAGTGTGGATCCTGTTTCAGTCTAATATAGACTGGCACATGCGCACTTCTCATCCCTGGGGATAAGCAGCTGGAGGGAAGGACTGACACACGGGACCTGCACTTTCCACCTCTCACAAAGGCCAGCGCCAAAAAATTATTCCTGAAAGGATGGTGAAAGGGGCCACTGTTCTTGAAGTAATGCTGACCCATGGGGAGATAATTCTTTGCAGAATGGTTATTTTAAATGCTCTAGGAAGGGCTTCTTTGAAACAGCCCCTTAGCTAAGGATCGGGATAGAAATCTCTGCGAGAATTGTCTTAGGCTGTGAGCTCATGAAACCACACTTCAAAAGTGCTGGGGAAATGCCTGGTGTCTTTGAAGACGGTGAAATAATGGTGAAATAACAAAGCAACGAGTTTTTCAACACTGGTGCTAGCTACTCCTCGAAAAACCCCACGTGACTGTGCGTAAGAACGGATTTGTCTCCCAGCGTTGTTTCCCTTTCCGGGCTGAGTCATGGGACTGCTCGGAAGAGGAGGGTGAAAAGTGCGGATCCTGTTTCAGTCTAAAGTAGACTGGGGATAAGCAGCCAGAGGGAAGGACTGACAACACGGGACCCGCACTTTCCACCTCCTGCAAAGGCCAACTCCAAAAAATTATTCGAGAAAGGAGGGTGAAAGGGGCCACCGTTCTTGAAGGAATAGTGACCGGTGGGGAGGTAATTCTTTGAAAGAATTTAAAGATTTTAAAGGCTCTAGGACCGACTTCTCCGAAATATCCCCTTAGCTAGGCATGCACACACAAATCTGGAGAATCATCTCAGGCCGTGAGCTCATGAAACCAACCTTCAAAAGATGCTGGTGAAATGCCTGGTGTCTTTGAAGATGGTGAAATAACACTTAAAATAATGGTTTTCTCGACACTGGTGCTAGCTACTCCTCGAAAAACCCAGGTGACCCCGCCTAGGCCTAGATTTGTCTTCCAGAACCGTTTCCCCTTCCGAGCTGAGTCATTGAACCAATCTGGAGACGAGGGTGAAAGGTGCAGATCCTGTTTCAGTCTTTAGACTGAAAGCTAAAGACTGAACGAAGGCCCATTTTATGACTGTTTTATTCTTCATTCTCCTTTTCTCTCCTAGACATTGCAGGTTATCCTACAGACTGCTCTATTGCTCTCTGTGTAGCCCAAGCTGGATCCTTGTTCCCACTCCATCACTAGGTGTGTATTCTTGGCAGGATGTCACAGAATGACATAAAAAGGGCCTTCTGGGTTCGGAGTTTGACTTTGGTCATATAAGGTGAAGTTTTGACTGATGCTACTCAACCCAGATTCCAGGGTGGCACTGTGGAATAGTGGAGCAAGCGTTGGCTTTTTCTGCACACGGGTCCACCTACTGCAAATTCTGGCTCTCCCTCTTACTAGCAGTGTGACCCTAAACACCTCAGTTTCATTGCACTTGTGTGCTGAATATGGGTATTTTGTCTCAAATCTCACAACAGCGCAGCAAGATGAATATTGCCATTTTACAGATGAGAAAACTGAGGCTAGAGAAGTTAAATAAATTATGTAAAATCTCATTATGAGCTAGGATCTGTATCCATCTGGCTCTAAGACCACTGCCATTTCCATTGTATCATATTACCTCTCCTCCCATGCTCCCTTAGTTATGCATACCCTCCCTGAGTTGTTTCTCTAAGTCTCCTTTAGTTTGCTTTTTAACAAATTGAAAAATGAATTCATATTCCCTAAACATGATGCAGCAGAATGGAAGTTAAAATCTAGCAACACTGGCCAGAAATCAAAAGCTGCTTTGTATAATTCACACCGCAGATAGCCAAAATAGCCAAGGGCTGAATGTGCAAGCACCTGAGTTAGGTCACTCACTCACAAAACCATTCCCAGGTCCTCTTCATTAATAATTAATAATTGATAATAATAATAATCTAGGGAAATACTCTCCATAAAGGTATCATAGATTAGCAGGTCTAATCAATGCTACTTACTTGACTCCCTGATAATTTATGTTTGAACTGTTTAGCTGTGTGAACGTGGTGGAGCTACATGACCTTTCTGAGTCTCTTTTTCCCTCATCTGTATAAAGGGGGTAACGTTATTACCTAGCTTATAGGGTTGATGTGAGAGTAAAATGAATATTTGGGAAGCACTTAGAAGCATGTAGTATATACTATATGTGTGTTAAATAAACTGGTTTTATCTTCACCCAGTGTGGCTCACATTGTCTTCTGTGGAATTCTGACCGAAGAGCTCAGCCTTAGATCCCTAGCTAAGCATATGTCCATTTCATTTTCTGCCCTGGTATTTGTAGGGTATGAGTATACCGGTCCCAGCCTCCTGATTCCCTAGGGCCAGTGGTCCCAGCCTTCCATTTGGTCTTCACCCTGGGCTCTTTGGCTATTCCAGTCAGCCCTGAACACGACTCTACTCAGAGGGCACCCTGACAGCAACTGGACTCAGTACACAGTCTCACATGGGCTCTGGACCACAGCCCAGAATGCAGCCCCAGTTATGTACCATCATGGTTGCCCTCACAGGGCATGGACCTGCTCTGTACCCTCCAGATCTCACCAGTGTTTCCTCTCAAGCCACAAGCCTCTATCTTCTAGGCCTCCTATCACTGAAATTTTGCTTCAAGGAAGAGCTCACCCAGGCAAGCCTTTAAAGTTTCCAAAGCTGGCCCCATGTCAGAATCACCTTTTGAGCTTGTTGAAAATACAGATTCCCAGGCCAGTCCCAGACCTATTGAATTGGAATCTCCAACAGTGATACCTGGGAATCTTTATAAGTAATGAGTTTCCTAAGTGATGCTGATGCACCCCGCTTAACTCCTGTTCACTCACTGGTGTGCAGGAACAAAAGTGAACTAAACTCAACCTTCCTCTGCGTGTGCTGTCTGATGCTTCAAACTCCATTTTTAGAGATCTGTGCCATTGGCTTGTTCCCTTTTCAAGTGCAGAGGGGAAGTGCTCTGGGGAAGATCTCTGATCGATCTTGCAGAGAAAACATCACCTCTCTTGGAGCACACCTTATGGGAGGTTGAGGAGACATAGAAAGGGAAGTTTGCCCCCGATTCCATGGTTAGCTGAAGCCTAACTCCATGCTCCGATTCCCCGTGGGCAGAGTTTTATGTTAGTTCCCAACTACAGACATTCTTGGTTCCGTAGCCATGTGTTCGGGAAGTAAGCAATGCAGCTGTGTGTGTGTGTGTGTGTGTGTGTGTGTGTGTGTGTGTGTGTGTTACATAAGTCCTACTTGCACTATTTTTAAAAATTAGATTACTGGCATTCGAAGGACAAACATTTTTCTAGATACAACAGATTTATGTTATATATTATTGCCTTTCCTCTGCAAAGATCAAAAAAGCAGTTACAGTGGGAGTGGGAGACATAGCCAATAAGATGGATGGTCCTCCCCCAAAAAGATGCGCGTGTGTCAGTCTGCCACAGATTGAGGCTCTGCCAGTGGCTGCCCTCCACCCGGCGTCTTTGCTCATTCAGAAGCATAACTGCAATCCTTCTAGCAACAGGCCAGCTGCTCTGCTTTCCCAGATGCTCTCTCAAGAATGTCACATCACTTGATGCTTTGGCTCAGCAAACCCAGCAAGCAGCTCAGCTTCCCTTCTAAGTGTGATGAGGGTGTTTGTTACCATGGGTTGCCCTGGTAGCTGCTGCTATCCAACCTATGCTGGAGTCCTGGTGGTGTTGTGTCTTGGGGTGAGCCTTGTCTCTGTGTAGGCGGCTTGAATTCTCTGGGTGTGAACATCTCTAGCCCCTGAATGGCTAAGGGCTGCATGGCAAGCGCTGGTGTTGATGAAACACTCATGAAGGGTGTGATGTGCCCGGATGTGAAATCTCAGAAGAATTTCTGCTAAGCAGACCTTTCATGTTTTCAGGGTTCTCACAGCATGCTGGCTCACTCTGGTAGCCTTCCAGAGAACTTTCTGGATCCATGACTCTAGAGTCCTCACCACAGCAGATCTTGAACTCCCGTGTGAGTAAGCACACACCTGACCTTGCCCTCAGGAAGCAGAGTCAAAGTTGTTCTTCTAAAGGTAAAAGGAGCTTTTCCTATCCTAGAAAAATTCTGTATTCTAATAGATCTTTCCCATTTCTAATCACTAACAACTGAGACAGCTCTGCAAAAGAAAAATGGAAAGAATTTTTAAAACAAAGACAAAAAACTCTGCCGTAGAACCACACAAAATCAATTTACATTACTCACTTGGTCAAGTGTCTATTTTTATCCAGGGTTCACTGGGTCATTCTGGATTTCTCTTCCCTCTGTAAATCACTGAAAAGGATGAAGAATGGAAAAGGCAGAAAGATGCATTAAATATGCAGACATTTTCTTAAATGAAAAAGTACACATGTCTCAGATTGCATTAGTATTTTGTTTTGAAATGCTATTTTGCAGTATTTCACAGTAAGTAAGCAGGATACTAAGAGAATCTGAACTGTTTAAGAGGCAGACTGTTTAAACTGACCAGCACTTTCTAACTGACCAGGGTGATCTCTCTCCTGCTTCCTGAAACAAATCCTCTTTTAGCTCAGACTACTGACTCAGAACAAGGAACTTTCCTTTCTACCCCCAGGCCAACTTGCTGTGTTCCTTGGGGAACTCCAAAATTTTATTGATTCAGGGAGTTGTATAGGGAGAACATAAACCTGTTCAACTGCTAAGTTGTTAAGGAGAGGAAACTTCCTTGAAGTTCCCCAGGATGTGCAAGTGACAGTGAAACATGCTGGATCCTGAAGATGAAGAATCCCCCCCACGGAGTGATGTCAAGCATAAACCCCTCCTGTCTGCCTCTTATTAGAGCCCTGTCACTTCAAATAGATTGTTTTCCTCTTCCTCCCAGCCTACATGAGTTTCCCAGCATCAAAGTAGCTTGCTTGAATTAAAGATGTGGTTTTCAAACTTTAGCATGCATCAGACTTGCTTGGAGGAGCTTGTTAAAACAAAGATGGCTGGGCCCCAGCCTCAGAATTTCTGATTCAGTAGGTCTGGGTAGAGCCCCAAAAACTGCACATCTAAGAGGTTCCCAAATGGAGCTGATGCTGTTGGCTCCAGGACCACACTTTGAGAACCCATGAGTTATGGTATTATGAGAACTGAGGTTAAAATGTATATGTCTTAGTTAGAAGTAGCACATTAAAATGTTAATAACTCATACATAATAAAATATGATATGAGCTTAAACTTATCCTGAATAATAGCTACCATTTATTAACTAACTATGGACCTGACATTTTGTCCAATAATTTATATCTGATTTAATCCTCATTATCTTTTACGCAGATGATGCACAATTATCCTCATTATCTTTTATGCAGATTATCTTCATTATCTTTTAATTATTATCCTCATTTTTATCCTCATATCCTCAATATTATCTTCATAATTATCCCCATTATCTTTTAATCCTCATTATCTTTTATGCAGATTATTATTTATTCCAATTTTCAGATGAGGAAACCTAGGCTTAGAAAGAATTGATGCAACCTAAGGCAAGTAATAATGGCAGGATTTGAATCCTGATCCAAGTCTGAAAAAGTCCATTCTCGCAGGTGAAAAGCTTTAGGATAATCCAAGCGTCAAAGACCCAGAGTTTTAGACCAACAAGATCCCCACAGCTCCCCTTAGCGTGTTCAAAGGCTCCATGTTAGCCAGGGACCTGATTTGACTTGCCCTGTGCACAGGGAGGAGAAATGCTGACATTGAAGACAGCAATTTAGAATTTCCCCCTAGATATAATGATTTCCAGATGACTGCAGAGCCCCTCAGATAACCTGGCTTACTCTGGTAAGCCCAGGAGGGTTAGGGTTAGGGTTAGGGTTAGGGTTAGGGTTAGGGTTAGGGTTAGGGTCTTGAGGGTCTTGCAGGGTTTCTATAAGGATCTATAATACTTTAAGAGAGTGGCAGATTTCAGGCTGAAGACTGACCCTTGCTAACGAGAAGTAGAGCCAGGATAAGCAGCAGCCCAAAGGTACAGAAAACAGAAGACCAGTAGGGCAGTGCTCCTCAAACTCCACCTGTATCAGAATCACCTGAGAACCCAATGGACACACACAGGCACTTCTCTGGGATAGGGTCTGGGCCTCTGCATTCATTATTAGCTGTCCAGGAGATTCCGATACATGGCAAAGTTAGAGAACAGTACCCAAGCAGTGCTTCTCAAGCTTGAACACACTTACCAATCTGCTGGGGATTTAGCAGGTCAGGGTGGGGCCTGAGATTATACATTTCTAACAAGCTCTCTAGGGATGCTGATAAGTGAAAATAGCAAGATCTAAGAGTAACAGTTTTCAAGTTTGTTTGTTTTTTTCTTAAAGCATTGCAACTCTTTCTTTAACAAAATCTTAGGGGCCAGGTATGGTGGCTCACACCTGTAATACTAGCCAAGGTGGAGGTGGGTGAATCGTTTCAGCTTAGGAGTTCGAGACCAGCCTGAGCAAGAGCAAGACACTGTCTCTACTAAAACACAGAAAGAAATTAACTGGACAACTAAAAATATATAGAGAAAAAATTAGCTGGGCATGGTGGCGCATGCCTGTAGTCCCAGCTACTTGGGAGGCTGAGGCAGCAGGATTGCTTGAGCCCAAGAGTTTGAGGGTACTATAAGCCCGGGCAACAGGCTGAGACTCTGTCTCAAAAGAAAAAAGAAAACATCTTAGGGAAGGCTAATATATAACATACCACTCCTCTCCTCCTCTGCCCTCTCTGACTCAAGGGAATACTGATTAAAAATCGCCATAATACTAGAAATAGGTTCTAAGAATACAGATCTAGGCCCATGTACCTTTCACTGAAGACCAGGGCTATAGTCACTAGTACTTTGGGAGATTTTTAAGAGCATTTTTTTTTTTTTTGAGACAGAGTCTCACTCTGTTGCCTGGGCTAGAGTGCCATGGCGTCAGCCTAGCTCACAGCAACCTCAAACTCCAGAGCTCAAGCAATCCTTCTGCCTCAGCCTCCCAAGTAGCTGGGACTACAGGCATGCACCATCATGCCCGAGTAATTTTTTCTATATATTTTTAGTTGTCCAATTAATTTCTTTCTATTTTTAGTAGAGACAGGGTCTCACTCTTGCTCAGGCTGGTTTCAAACTCCTAACCTTGAGCGATCCGCCCGCCTCGGCCTCCCAGAATGCTAGGATTACAGGTGTGAGCCACCGTGCCGGGCCTTAAAAGCAATTTTTTATAATTCAAAGTTTTCTCTCAGTTTGTTTTCAATAAGCCAGATCTGTTTACCTGCAGTCATGAGAAACCAAAACTTAAAAAATTAATAAGGATTATGCTTATTTCAGACCTGCAAGTGGGGCAGGAATTGGAAAGCATGTATCCTGCTGTGCTCAGGGAAGCAATGGACAGGGAGAGGAAGGAGCTCAGGTAGAACACAAGCAGTGGAAGGAGACTCCAGACCCAGTCAGTCCCTACCAGGGAAGGAGGTGGTCGGTGGGGAGCTGGCCCCACCTGGGAGGCTGTCTGATGGGGTTTACTGGCAGGAGGCTTCACTTCCACTCACACCCTGGGAAGAAGTCAGCCATGTCTGACGTGGGGGGGGAGGGAGAGTTCAGTAGTTTGGGATATCAAACTACAAACTTGGGCTGGGCGTGGTGGCTCAAGCCTGTAATTCTAGCACTCCGAGAGGCGGAGGCGGGTGGATTGCTCGAGGCCAGGAGTTTGAAACCAGCCTGAGCAAGAGTGAGACCCCGTCTCTATTAAAAATATAAAGAAATTAATTGGACAACTAAAAATATATAGAAAAAATTAGTCGGGCATGGTGGCACACGCCTGTAGTCCCAGCTACTTGGGAGGCTGAGGCAGAAGGATTGCTTGAGCTCCGGAGTTTGAGGTTGCTGTGAGCTAGGCTGACGCCACGGCACTCTATCCCAGACATCAGAGTGAGACTCTGTCTCAAAAAAAGAAACAAACAAAAAAAAACTACAAACTTGGGAAATATGTTGGGGCTTTTCCTAAGGCCCCAAAGCAAGCTGTCTCCTAGAAGACTGTGGCAAGGATTGAAGCGGCGTATGCTACTTACTGCATCAGCACTCACGGCTCTGGGTGTTCATCTCCACTGCCCTGCCCAGGAAGTACTCTGCTTGGGGGCAACCAAAGTAGGCTAGACAAGATCAGCCCAGAGCAAAACCGAGGAAGCAGCGAAGGTTATCTTCACTCCAACTCCACTTTTTCAGAACCCCTTTTGTTCCCCTGGGCAAACCCACCCAGGCAAACCAGAAGCAAACATCCCAGCCAGCTGTTAGCAGATTCTCCCCCATGCCTGGCTACTGCAGGTGTGGTCAGAGCAGCAGCAGCAGCAGCATCACCAGCGTCACCTGGACCTTGTTGGAAATGCAGAGTTTCAGACCCCATCTACCAAATCAGAATCTGGCTTTAACAAGGCCCCAGGTGATTTACATGCACAGTGAAGTTTGAGAAGCCCTGCTCTAAAGGAGCAGTTCTGAGCCTTGGCTATACTTTAGAATCATCTGAGGAACTTTTAAAAATCTTGATGCCCAGCCTTCAGACCAGTTAAATCAGACTTCCTGGGGGCAGAGCTCACACATCAGTTAATTTCAAGTTCTCCAGGTGGTTCCAATGTATAGCCAGGCTGGGAACCACAGTAAGATGGATTAAGCACCGCCCCTTTGAGAAATAGTTACATTTTCCTGTGGGACCCTAGAAAACTGAAAAGGCTTCAGAATCCAAGGAAATTCATCGCAACTGTTATAATCTGATAGGAGGCACTATATTTGGGAAGCAAAAGTTATGGAATGGGAGAGCAAGAACCCCTTTCAAGAAAGAAGGAAGGAAGGAAGGAAGGGAGGAAGGAAGGAAGGGAGGGAGGGAGGAAGGGAGGGAGGGAGGAAGGGAGGGAAGGAGGGAGGGAAAGAAAGCAAGCATTTGCCTTTCTAATTGAAGAGTCAGTTAAATAAGCCCATGATGCGGCTACAAAAACTCCCTTCTATTTTATCCATGAGAAAAATGACTTACCCATTCCAAGTGTACTTCCAGAGCAAGTTACTGCAATAAAAATACAAGCACTTAAAATATATTTATTGATATATTTAAGATGGCGAAGATATAACTTAAGAAAGGATAATAGTGAAGTAAACCAAAGAATGAATAAGCACAAACTTGGGTGATAAGGGAAGATACTTTCTAGCAGTATGACCTTGGGCAAGTCACTTCACTACGCCTCAGTTTATCTGTAAAGTGGTAAAAATAAGAATGCCAACCTCAGTGGTTTGTTATACGGATTAATCGGAGTTAATACATGTAAAGCCCTTAGGATAGTGTGTGGCATGTGGAATTTAATGTTAGTCATTATTATCATTTACAATATTGTCCTGATTATCAGAGTAAGGCACCACTTATATTGCAGAAAACAAACAAAAACAAAGCATCTGAAGGTCAAGAGTTCAAAACCAGCCTGAGCAAGAGCGAGACCCCGTCTCTACTATAAATAGAAAGAAATTAATTGGCCAACTAATATATATAGAAAAAATTAGCCGGGCATGGTGGTGCATGCCTGTAGTCCCAGTTACTTGGGAGGCTGAGGCAGTAGGATTGCTTGAGCCCAGGAGTTTGAGGTTGCTGTGAGCTAGGCTAATGCCACGGCACTCACTCTAGCCTGGGCAACAAAGTGAGACTCTGTCTCCAAAAAAACAAAGCACTTCTCCCAAATGCATGGCTTTTACTAGGAGACTGAAGCAAAGGAGGATTTCCTAACTTGAGTCTGGACACCTAATCCTTACCGAGCTGAAATGGCTGCAGGCGTGATATGGCACCCCACCTAAGGGTATCAGAGTTCTAACTAACAAGGACTTTTGGTGGCTAACAAGCCATCAGAGGAATGACTCCCTAAGGGTTGAATTGTGGGCAAGGAGCAGGAGAAAGAACGGGAGACTTTCATCACTCAGCTGTATGATCATAGGCATATAAACTCATAGATTCGTTCTTTCTTTTTTGTTGTTGTTTTTCTTTTGTTTTTTGAGACAGGGTATCACTTTGTTGCCCAGGCTAGAGTGAGTGCTGTGGCATCAGCCTAGCTCACAGCAACCTCAAACTCCTGGGCCCAAGCGATCCTTCTGCCTCCGCCTCCCAAGTAGCTGGGACTACAGGCATGTGCCACCATGCCCGGCTAATTTTTTCTATATATATTAGTTGGCCAATCAATTTCTTTCTATTTATAGTATAGACGGGGTCTCGCTCTTGCTCAGGCTGGTTTTGAACTCCTGACCTCATGCAATCCGCCTGCCTCGGCCTCCCAGAGTGCTGGGATTACAGGCGTGAGCCACGTCGCCCGGCCCTCGTTCTTTCTTAAATTCAAAACATACTGGGCAACAGTTATGTGCTAAGTACTGAGAGTCAGAGAGACCATCACTTATTAGGAGAAAGCACACACATTCAATTCACAGTAATATGTTCAGTAAAGATAAGGGTGCTGGCCAGGAGCGGTGGCTCACGCCTGTAATCCTAGCACTCTGGGAGGCCAAGGCAGATGGATTGCTCGAAGTCAGGAGTTTGAAACCAGCCCGAGCAAGAGCGAGACCCCATCTCTACTATAAAAATAGAAAGAAATTAATTGGCAAACTAATATATCTAGAAAAAATTAGCCGGACATGGTGGCACATGCCTGGAGTCCCAGCTACTTGGGAGGCTGAGGCAGGAGGATCGCTTGGGCCCAGAAGTTTGAGGTTGCTGTGAGCTAGGCAGACGCCACAGCACTCTAGCCCAGGCAACAGAGTGAGACTCTGTCTCAAAAAAAAAAAAAAAAAAAAAGATAAGGGTGCTGTAGGCTCATCAAGGAGAGAGGGAAAGAGCTAACTCAGCTCATATGAATTGGAGAGGGCTTCACAGAGGGGGAAAATTGGGCTGATGACTTCTCTTGGTGGAGTGTGGTGGAATTCCAGGCAAAGAGAAGAGCACTGCATTAGCTCAGGAACATGATGGGAAGTGTGTGTGCCTGAGGAAGGCGTGTATGATTCCATGAGACTACACTACAGAATTGAGTCCTCTGAGGAAGGATGCTGTGGAATGAACCTAGAATTTCTCTGTCCAATACGGTAGCCACTCAAGTGGCTACTGAGCACTCAAAATGTGGCAGTCTGAACTAAGATGTGGTATAAGTACAAAATGTAGAGTGGATTTTGAAAACTTAGTATGAAAAAAGCAAAATATCTTATTATTAATAATAACTTTCACGGCCGGGTGTGGTGGTTCACACCTGTAATCATAGCACTCTGGGAGGCTGAAGTGGGAGGATCGCTTGAGCTCAGGAGTTCGAGACCAGCCTGAGCAAGAGTAAGACCCTGTCTCTACTAAAAATAGAAAGAAATTAGCTGAACAACTGAAAAATATATGGAAAAAATTAGCTGGGCCTGGTGGCCCGCATGCCTATAGTTCCAGCTACTCGGGAGGCTGAGGCAGAAGGATTGCTTGAGCCCAGGAGTTTGAGGTTGCTGTGAGCTAGGCTGATGCCACGACACTCCTGCCCAGGCAACAGAGTGAGACTCTGTCTCAAAAATAATAGTAATAATAATAGCTTTCATATTGATTAGATGTTGACATAATATTTTAGGTATATTGAGTTAACTAAAATCTATTATTAAATCAATTTTTTTCTTGTTTCTTTTTTACTTTTTAATGTGGCTGTTAGAAAATTAAAATTTTCAGCCATTGCTCACATTAAATTTCTGTTGGACAGTGCAAGCACAGGTAAACAGGGGACAGATTGTGAGGGACCTTAAATGCCATGCTCAGAGGATTGAATTTTATCCTGTGGAGCAACGGAAAACTTTCGAAGATATGGAAGCATAAAAGTAACACAATTGCATCAGTGTCCTAGAAGGACGATGTTGGTGATAGTATGGAGGCTGGAGTGAAGGCAGGAATGTAGGACGGTGCAGTAGTCTAGGGGAGAGCTGTGGGGGCCTGAAGCATAGCAGTAGCTGTGGGAATGAGGAGAAGCAGCTGGATTTAGGAACCACAGTGAAGGTGACCAGGACAGGAATGGGACACTACTTAGAAACAGAGGGTGAGTGAGAGGAAAGCGGACTCCAGAGTTTTTATCCTGAAACAAGGATGATGGGAGGAAGATCAGAAATAGTAGAGGATCAGGAGTTCCTTTTGGCCCAGAGGAGTTTGAGTATGATTTAGAAGAGGTGAAGAGAAGAGAAGGGTTGTACATAGAGATTTGGGCCTCAGTTTCCTCATTTATAGAAATAATAAAATCTGCTGAGCCTACCTCATAGGGTTATTTTGAGCATTCAATAAGATATTGAATGTGAAAATACTTGATGAATTATAAAATATTATGCAGATGTGATGAAGTATTGTTATTGAGCTGTAGATGCCTCTTCCTAAGAGCTCATCCTCACCCCAAGAACCTATTCCTGTCCCTTCCCATAGGGCTATGCTTGGGCCAGCTTGTCCTGGGGACAAGATAATGAAAAAACAAGGAATCAGAGCATGACAGCCAAGGACAATGAAAATGCTCCCATAGGAGGAACTGGCCTCGTTCTATCACCAAGAGCCATCCTGAACCTCTTGTCATCTATATATAATTGGAAATTTTAGATCCTGGTTATCAGTAAAAGTTTGTGATTCCATACTTATTCCTCTTTCTGTGTTCATCTGCAAAGTTCTAGGGCTTAATCACCTCTTTTCTTTTAGAAATGTACAAAAAATGTAAGACTATGCTCTGGGCAAGGTAGCAGAAGGTGCTGGAATACAGAGCAGGAGAATTGCTAATGTTTTCTGCCAGCTCTGGTGAGATGGCAGTTGCTGACAGCCATGCTTTGTGATCACACACTGTCTGCCCACTCATAATTCCAAACCTAGTTTATGATTTATAAATTCATTTTTTTTCGGATCCTCCAACTTTTTCCTCAGTCATAATTCTTAATATGAGCACTTAAAAGTTCAAGTCTCTTAATTTCCAACATCCCAAGATGTCTATCATTTCTAAGACTATGTTAAAAATCTATCCCCAAATCTCAGAGCAGAAAAATCACTTTAAATTATGCTTTACTATTTAAGCAGCAAGCATCTAGTCCTTTTTAGGAAGGAGGAGAGGGAAGAGAAGAGCGTCTCCAAATCAAATAATAATAAAGCATCACCATTCCAAAGAATCTTTGTGTTCCCCACAGCCAGAGTATGTCTGTGGCATGTAGAAATGTCACTCCCTCTTTGCCCTTCCTACATAGCAAATAAGTGAGATTGTTCTGAGTCTTAATTCATAGGTCTGAGTTGAGGGTTGGTTTTAGATAAACTGTCATAACTTGCTTTACCTGAATATATTTTTTTGGGACAGAAAGTAAGCTTCAGTCCTGTTTCAGCAACTGGTGAGACCATCACAGTATATACATCACCACAGGGGATCTCGGTGACATCACAGAAACTGAGGCCAGCACTTGGGACACACGTGAAAATGCCTTTGGAGCCATAGAGGTCGGTGCTGTAATTGGCAGAGCCCCTGGAGGCTTGCCAGTAGATCCGGATGCCATTAGGGCCCAGCCTATATAGTTTCACCCCCAAAGGGCAGCAGGCACCTGTAGGATAAAACACAAAAAGCACAAAATCACTTCTTCCACCTTCACACAAACATGGCCTTGATTACTGCAGGGAAAAATATATTAATGTAAGTAAACTATTCTAAATAACGTGATTAATTACCGGTTAGGGGAAGATTTAAAGGGGTACTCAAGCTTTTTCCATACAGGTGGGCTGCATGATCAGAAATCCGTGTGTGAAGGTGGTGTGGATATGAATTTTTAGTATAAAACAATGGTGAGTCAAAAAGGTCCACGTTTGGCAGATACATATTGTACATGACTCAAACTATGAGTCAAAGGCACAGAATACTTGTCAAGATCCCTCATCATGCCCTAGTTTCATTTTATTTTGGTGGGATTAAGTTTAAATATTATATAATTAATTGCATTCAGCTTTAATTGAAAAAAACTGTTTTTACTGAGCTGAGTAGCATGATGCCTTGGAAACAATCCCTCACTCAACAGTCTAGGGACCAAGTTTGCTGGTCCACACTTCATCCATGCTAGCTGATTAGGTATTTTTTTCCCCTTTCCTAAGCACCTTGAGCAGGCCACACATTAGGTGTCAAGCTGGGCACCAAATGGTGGATTCCTTAGTAACTAAAATGATATTGCATAATTTTTAAAAATTATTATAATCGGGCTCATTTGATTTATTCTTAAAAGAATAAGCAATGGGCCATATTCCAAGCAGAACTGGGTATCAAGGAGAGAACTTAGGCAGCAAATCTAATGAAAAATAATAGGCCAAAGAAAGTATAAAGCAGCTGACATATGCGCAGCATGTTATGAATGCTTTCACATTATAATTTATTATGATTCTCCAAACAACTTTGAAGGAGAAGCTGGGAAGATATTATCCCTATTTTTTCTTACTGATGAGGAGACAGAATTAGGGAAGATAAGGCAACATAGCTTATAAGAAGCCATGTCTAGGCCGGGCGCGGTGGCTCACGCCTGTAATCCTAGCACTCTGGGAGGCCAAGGCGGGTGGATTGCTCGAGGTCAGGAGTTTGAAACCAGCCTGAGCAAGAGCAAGACCCCATGTTTACTATAAATAGAAAGAAATTAATTGGCCAACTAATATATGTATATAAATTATTATATATATATTAGAAAAAATTAACCGGGCATGGTGGCACATGCCTGTAGTCCCAGCTACTCAGGAGGCTGAGGCAGCAGGATCGCTTGAGCCCAGGAGTTTGAGGTTGCTGTGAGCTAGGTTGACACCATGGCACTCACTCTAGCCTGGGCAACAAAGTGAGACTCTGTCTCAAAAAAAAAAAAAAGAAGCCATGTCTAATTTAGACTCCCAGTTATAGACTGCTACCTCTGGGATGCCAAAATTATATTTTCAATTCTACCATTCCATGCCCCAGGCAGACATAACTAACTGATCATTGTCTCCTTCTACTTAAGCCTGGGAGGCATCCTCAGGGGGGTTTTTCAAAACAGGGCTCCAAGCAGCCACTGCAGTGGATTAGAATCACACAAGAGGAATCTTATTTGCCAACCCTACATTGCTTTCCCTTCCCCTGCTATTCCCTAATGGTTTATTCTTTGTGAAGAACAAGGTACAATACTGTCAGTAGATAGATGCCTTTGCTCTCTTATTCTGTTGAAATAAGAAACCCTTGAAGGGAACTGGAGAGGCTTAGACAGAGAGGTAGTAGCATAATAATAAGAAGAAGAAGAAGGAAAGAATGCAAACCAAATAGAACGTGTAAACTCTGCCAGGCTGAATTACTCTGTGGTGCAGGTAGCTGTGTCATATAAGATACATCATCCCTTCAGAAAAAGTATTAATATACCTGAATATTGTTACAGGGGGAATTAATTCACCAACTACCAACGGAAGGCTCTGATTTGAGGTTCTAAGTCAAGGGGAAAATTAAAAATATTTTAGAAAGTAGTCTGAATTTATAAAGCAAGCTAGGTGGAGATGCAGCATCTTTTCAAATGAGAAGGAAGGGCTTATGCTTGGATGTATAATAAAGTCCTTACCGATACTCTTGAGCTAGAGTTTAGAGTTCACTTACTAGAGGAATAACTCTGGTGGGCACAGTCCGCAGTCAACCCAGTGGCACTAATTGCTTTTAATGCCACTGTGTAATTGACGCCACATGTGATGCATCCCAGGAGGCAGTGGTTTTGATGAGTGTGACACTTAGACTGTCCAGTGTGTGACTCCAAAACTGTCACATAGGTTTGGGCCACCATCCCAATAGTCCAGCTCACGTTGATTACTGACTGCGTGATTTGAGTTACTGTCAGACCAGCTGGACAGCACGGCACTTAAATGGGAT
Organism: Microcebus murinus; assembly: GCF_040939455.1. NCBI lineage: Eukaryota > Metazoa > Chordata > Mammalia > Primates > Cheirogaleidae > Microcebus > Microcebus murinus. The sequence goes on along the minus strand of NC_134105.1, from coordinate 87,746,710 downwards.
AAAAGAAAATGAATTAGGGATTTATTTCCACTGAATATTATTTGTGAAAAAATGCCTGCATTTTGCTCAATGTCCTACATTTCTCAGACTTTCAGTTGTTAATCAAAAACGTTTTCCTGTTCCCTCCCTCTGACATGTCATGTAACATCAGCTATGGCTAGTGGGTGCTTTCCCCAAGAATGCACTGCAGTAACTGGCTATTGGTAATTGGTATTGAAGTTTCCCCCATTTTTTTCAGATAAGAAATAAATCCTGGCCGGGCACAGTGGCTCACGCCTGTAATCCTAGCACTCTGGGAGGCTGAGGCGGGAGGATTGCTCGAAGTCAGGAGTTTGAAACCAGCCTGAGCAAGAGCGAGACCCTGTCTCTACTATAAATAGAAAGAAATTCATTAGCCAACTAATATATAGAGAAAAAATTAGCCGGACATGTGGCGCATGCCTGTAGTCCCAGCCACTCGGGAGGCTGAGGCAGAAGGATTGCCTGAGCCCAGGAGTTTGAGGTTGCTGTGAGCTAGGCTGACTCCATGGCACTCACCCTAGCCTGGGCAACAAAGTGAAACTCTGTCTCAAAAAAAAAGGAAAAAGAAATAAATCCTTTCTTGTCTCCCAACTTGAACAATTCCAGTTGCAAATTTCAAAGCAATGGTTACATTCACCTTTTCTTCCAATACAACATTTCATAGCATTTGTGATTAAGTGATGTACCTGAGAAAGGCATTTCATAGGACATCACTGATATAAAAGCTTGATTTCTTAGCCACCTAAGATACCATTAGCTGACTCAATTTTTTAGGGACCCACTATACAGGATACAGAATACCTAGAATCTTTGTGTGTACAGTGTTTGTTGTTGTCTCTATTCTGCTGCTTTTTATTAGGTGTTTCAGCTGCTGAATTTCTTTTTCTTTTCTTCTTCTTCTTCTTCTTCTTTTTTTTTTTTTTCTGAGACAAAATCTCACTCTGTTGCCCAGGCTAGAGTGAGTGCCGTGGCATCAGCCTAGCTCACAGAAACCTCAAACTACTGGGCTCAAGCAATCCTTCTGCCTCAGCCTCCCGAGTAGCTGGGACTACAGGCATGGGCCACCATGCCCGGCTAATTTTTTCTATATATATTAGTTGGCCAATTAATTTCATTCTATTTATAGTAGAGACGGGGTCTCGCTCTTGTTCAGGCTGGTTTCGAACTCCTGACCTTGAGCTATCCACCCGCCTCGGCCTCCCAGAGTGCTAGGATTACAGGCGTGAGCCACAGCACCCGGCCTTTTTTTTTGAGACTGGCTCTCACTCTGTCACTCAGGCTGGAGTACAGTGGCATTACCACAGCTCACTGCAGCCTCAAACTCCTCACCTCAAGTGACCCTCTCGCCTCAACCTTCCAAGTATCTGGGATTATAGGCACAAGCCACTGTGCCTGGCTAGGTGTTTCAACTTTTATAGTCCAAAGTTGCCATCTATCATCGTATAAGAGAAAAATAATATCCAAAGGCTTTAAGTAATTTGCTAAACTTCGTTCACACACAGTACTGTGAAGAAAATAACGGATTTTCTTTTCTGAGGCTCTTACTATGCATTAGGGACTATGCTAAGCGCTTGGCAGCATTGACTTAACCCTTTGCACTCGGACGTCGAGTGTGAATAATGCCGAGTGGATAAGGACAAAAAAGCAAGCGAGTGCAAAGAGTTAATCCTCATAACCACCCTATGAGGCCATTACCCCCTTTTACCAATTAGGAAACTGAAAGTCAGAAAGCATTTTTTACAGAAAGATTTGAAAGGGCTGAGCCAAGAAATAAATAACAAACCAGCTCATTTAGTTACTTGTTCGTTAGCTGTTTTGATAGATTGTATTGTGGGGGGCTATAAATTCAAATAAATGTTTTGCAGAGTTAATACATTCCTCCTCTGATGCCAATGTAGGGGTTATACTAGAGCTTTTTGAGGACATTTTTACAGAACCTGTAAAATGCTGAAAGTTTTATTTTCAACTCTGGGGCTCTTAGAAAAGTCTCTGAGTTTAATGTATTTCTATCACACTGAGGGAAGATTAAATTAAAAAGTTCACATCTTAAAACAATTCCTATGGACCCTGCTGCAGACCACATTCAAGCTGGTGGTTGCTACCTACCAGTTTCCAGGGGCACACTGTAGCTGGGCAGGCTCCGTCCTGCCTGCGTTTCAGCCACAGCGGTGACAGAGAACACCGAGCCGCAGGGCAAGGCCCCCATGGTACAGGACTCCCCCGTGCTGCTGCACTGATACAGCCCTGTCTCCCCCTGGGCAGTCACGGTGTACGTGGCGTCATCATTAGTGGATCTCCAGTGTACCTTAATCATGGAGGATGCATCCTTTGAAACATTTATTTCAGGACTGCAGGGAGCTAAGAGATTTTTACATTATTAATTGAAATAGCATGAGTCAAAAACATCACACGTCCCATTTGGTTTAAAACTGATTTTTTTCCACCAATGAGATCATCAGAATTTCAAACATATCACGCATGTAGGCCAAATTCATAGTGCCTATGTGTGGAAAACCATTGACATTGACACAGGGTATTAGGTTCCTATAGTATTGGACTAACCGGGAAATATTAGTCCCAAAAAAAGTAAATAAGACAAACATTTGCAAATGGTGTAAATACGAGCAGGCCCCTCAAAGGAAGGAGGAACCGAACAGCTAAGACCATCGATAGCAAAATCTCCCGCTGTCCCCTTGGTCTCCTTTTGTTTTCATTTTTCCCACTTTCTTTTCCACCTCTCCTTAGTACAACAGGGGCTCTAATGGTCCCCGCAAAGAATGGTTAACAGGATTTAACTTTTTATAGGTCTTGCTGAATGTCCATCCCGAGGCACATAGCTGGGGTGAGTCATTCAGACACCAGTGAATGAAATCATAGCTGCACTGTACCTGTGGTTATAAACCGGGAAGTGCATGACATGTTGCTGCCCCTGACTTCGCTGAAAGAATACACCGTGATGTTGTACTTGGTGTCACACTCCAGAGCCGAAAGGGTGCAGGCAGGAACGGTGTCATTGCACTCAACCACGTTGTACCCATCTACAGCCTTGGTTTCATAGAGTTCGGCACCACGGACAGGAGACCAGACAATCTCTACTCTATCACTGGACACCAACACGGGGCTAATGTCACTAGGACAGCAGGGAGCTGAAAGCAGGAACAGAGAGAGAATGGAGGTCTGTAGGGGAACAATTCGGGGTGTGGGGAAGGGACTGAGTCCTGAACTCCCCATGCCCGGAGTCTCTGCCACTGACCTCCTAAACTACCACAGTAACCTCCAACAGATCTGCCCAGGCCCAGTCCCTGCATAGGGGACAAATCATTAGCAGGACATTCAAGGCTGTTACAAGTTGCACCTCCCCCCACCCCCTGCCACACCAGACTCCCCAATTCCCTCCCCCGCCTGTGTTCTCATTTCTCTGTGCCTTGAAGTCTGCTGACCCCTCTACTGGAAAATCTTTCCCCTCTTCCGACTGACAAAAGCAGTATGCTGACTACTCTCAGATCCTGTCAGTCTTTCCGGGCACTAAACCAAGATGAAGCTGGCAGCAAGGGGAAGCATAATTGTATGAGTAGATCTTAGAAGAGACCCTAAAGAACTCCATGGACAAACATCTAACTCAGGCCAGGCGCAGTGGCTCACGCCTGTAATCGTAGCACTCTGGGAGGCCGAGGCAGGAGGATCGCTCAAGGTCAAGAGTTCGAAACCAGCCTGAGCAAGAGCAATACCCCACCTCTACTAAAAATAGAAAGAAATTAATTGGCCAACTAAAAATATATAGAAAAAATTAGCCGGGCATGGTGGCACATGCCTGTAGTCCCAGCTACTCAGGATGCTGAGGCAGAAGGATTGCCTGAGCCCAGGAGTTTGAGGTTGTTGTGAGCTAGGCTGGTGCCACAACTCTAGCCTGGGCAACACAGTGAGACCCTGTCTCAAAAAAAAAAAAAAAAATCAAGCATCTCCCATATGCTGATCGCACTGTGACAAACACTGAAGAGGAAGAGATAAATAAAACATAATCCCTGCCTAGCACAAAATCCAAGACTAGTGGAGGAAAATAATAGTAACAGGATTAATGATGCTAATAAAAATATTTGCATCATGCCTTATCACATACAAAGGCCTTTCATGTTCGTGGTCTCATTATTATTTGTCCCATTTTGCAGTAGAGGATATAAGGAACTAGTGAGGTGGACATCATTATCCCCACTGTAGGAATGAGTTAGCATCAAGTTAGGGCTTAAACCCAGGTGTTCTACTCCAAAGCCCTCCACACCATGTAGCATTTTGGCCATTGCATCTCTGTCTCTGGGTCTCAGGGAGAGTGAACTCCTGAAATGCAGGGACTGCATCCCCCTAGGCATGCTGCACAGGCTAGAACAATGAGTGCGTCTTTGTGCAGAGCCCAATTTTTCAGAGCAGGGTTGAACAAATGTGTTCTTTTCCCTCTTTTCACTCCTAAATTTCGCATGCCTGTTAAACTTGTGTCCAGGATGCCAAAATTTCCTAGCCTGGAAAAAAATGTGAGATAAGAGATTCAGTTTCTGTTCTTGGCCCTAGAATGACTCCCAGGTAGGAGAATAGTTGATCCATTCTGCTGTTGAGTTTAGTGAACTCAGAAGTAACTCCCTTCACAAGCATCAATTGCTACTTACCCGTGGTATAATTGAATACGTCACCCAAAGGACTCTGTCCTGCCTTGTTATAGGCAAAAACACTAATAAAGTAAGTGAAGCCACACTCAGATAGGAAATTGCACTGGGTAAGAGATGTGTTGCAATGTACTTCCAAGCCATCATCACTCTTCACGAAGGCCACATAGTAATCACCCAGATCTACATTGGACCAAGCCACAGACAGGTGGCCAGGGGGATCTTCTTGGATTATCACTCTTCCAGGTGCACAAGCAACTAGGAAATGATCAATAATAAGCAGTTGTAAGACTACTGCAGGAGATTTTCTTTGAGAATTTGCAATTATCCAAGATTTTAAGACAACCCAAATCATCAGCTTTTTTTTTTTTTTGAGACAGAGTCTCACTGTGTTGCCTGGGTTAGAGTGCCATGGAGCCAGCCTAGCTCACAGCAACCTCAAACTCCTGGACTCAAGCGATCCTTCTGCCTCAGCCTCCCAAGTAGCTGGGACTACAAGCACTCGCCAGCATGCCCGGCTAATTTTTTCTATATATATATTTTTTAGTTAGCCAATTAATTTCTTTCTATTTTTAGTAGAGACTGGGTCTCGCTCTGGCTGGTTTCGAACTCCTGACCTTGAGCGATCCTCCTGCCTCAGCCTCCCAGAGTGCTAGGATTACAGGCGTGAGCCACTGCGCCTGGCCAAATCATCAGCTTTGAGCTTTGTAACAGATTGGTTTGATACATGATATGTAAAACTATAAACCAGAAGCATTAGAAGATTTTCTTTTTTTTTTTTTTTTTTTTTTTTTTTGAGACAGAGTCTCGCTTTGTTGCCCAGGCTAGAGTGAGTGCCGTGGCGTCAGCCTAGCTCACAGCAACCTCAAACTCCTGGGCTCGAGTGATCCTTCTGCCTCAGCCTCCCGGGTAGCTGGGACTACAGGCATGCGCCACCATGCCCGGCTAATTTTTTATATATATATCAGTTGGCCAATTAATTTCTTTCTATTTATAGTAGAGACGGGGTCTCGCTCTTGCTCAGGCTGGTTTTGAACTCCTGACCTTGAGCAATCCGCCCGCCTCAGCCTCCCAAGAGCTAGGATTACAGGCGTGAGCCACAGCGCCCGGCCTGAAGATTTTCTTTTTATTTATTTATTTTTGAGACAGAGTCTCACTTTGTTGCCCAGGCTAGAGTGCGTGCCATGGCATCAGCCTAGCTCACAGCAACTTCAATCTCCTGGGCTCAAGCAATCCTACTGCCTCAGCCTCCCGAGTAGCTGGGACTACAGCCATGCACCACCATGCCCGCCTAATTTTTTTTTTAATATATATATTTTTATTTGGCCAATTAATTTCTTTCTATTTTTAGTAGAGATGAAGTCTCTCACTAAGGCTGGTTTCAAACTCCTGACCTTGAGCGATCCTCAGGCCTCAGCCTCCCAGAGTGCTAGGATTACAGGCGCAAGCCACCACGCCCAGCCCCAGAAGATTCTTTTTTTTTTTTTTTTTTTTTTTTTTTTTGTGGACGAGGTTCTGGGGCCCCAAGAGCGGGGGCCCCGGAAGTCGCCCATCCAGAAGATTCTTTATGGAACCAAGGGCTATGCTATAGACCCCAAACCACTACAACAAATTCCAATAGCCTCTCCACACACTCTTTTTTTTTTTTTTTTTTTTGAGACAGAGTCTCACTTTGTTGCCCAGGCTAGAGTGAGTGCCATGGCGTCAGCCTGGCTCACAGCAACCTCAATCTCCGGGGCTCAGCGATCCTCCTGCCTCAGCCTCCCGAGTAGCTGGGACTACAGGCATGCGCCACCATGCCCGGCTAATTTTTTTGTATATATATATTTTTTAGTTGGTCAATTAATTTATTTCTATTTTTGGTAGAGACGGGGGGTCTCGCTCAGGCTGGTTTCGAACTCCTGACCTTGAGCAATCCGCCCGCCTCGGCCTCCCAAAGTGCTAGGATTACAGGCGTGAGCCACCACGCCCGGCCCTTACACACTCTTGTTATTTGAAATATTGTTTGAAATAATGAGCAGGGTTTGATACTCATTTTAAGATGTGGGGATTTTCATTGTTAGAACATTTGTTGAACGATTTGGCTTTATCCAGAGATGAAACCAGTCTTCCCTGAAGAGAATAATGGATATATCCTAAGTTGTGTTTTAGAGACAAAAATATAGCCATCGATCATTGTATTTTCTATTGACATAGTCTCTAATTCTTCAAGCAAACCAATGAGACATTCTCAGTTGTCTTAAAATTTATCTCCTACAATAAATATGTGCACTGGACCACGTCAGAAATAGGCATGGATCACCTTGGTTAATACTGCCTGTTTTTCTGTTAAGGCAGTGCCTCATTTACTCAAGATCAGTGTGAAATGAAGTCTTCTGAAAGAATTAATTCAAATAAAGTTTATTCATTCAAGCCCCGAGCTTTTAAAATTTTAGTCATCTCTAATGGAAATCTTCCTAAAATACATTTCTGGGCCCCAGGAAATACGCAGCACTTTCTAAACATAGTTATTTTATTGATAAGTCAAGGTCATTCCCATGGTCTTGACTGTGATATACAAAACTACAGTAGCACATCCTAGACCTCTAAAGTGTTCAGGACTACTTCAGTGTCACTTAACCCGGACTGTACATTAGATCAACTGGGGAGCTTTTATAAACTGTTCATGTCCAGACTCTATTCCCAGCAATTCCGATTTAATTGGTCTTGGGTACCAATTAAGTACTTGGGTATCAGCAGTTTATAAAAGCTCCTCAATGCTGGCTGGTTAGCTCAGTTGGTTAGGGCATGGTGTGAATAATGCCAGGGTCGCATGTTCAATCTCTGTACCAGGGCCTTGTGTGGATTTTTCATGCCCTTTCAACAGCTATTAATACAAGTGCTGTGATTGTAAAAAAGAAAAAAAAAAGCTCCTCAGATGCCCTTAATGTGCATCCAAGATTGAAAAACACTGCATGGTACTCCTCTACATTAAATGACTAACTTGGAATTGCTGTGCTTTCGAACATGTTTCTTATCTATGGCCCCTCACTCTCAGCTATCCTGCCCTCATAACCACTCCGAATGTCCCATCCACATTAAATTGTGGTTGTCAAAAGAGAAGCCAAATCACCAAGTTTGTTATCAGTGACCTTAATTTACCTCTAAAAAACTGTGGGTCTGAGAGATTAGACTGTATATTTTCCCGTGGAATAGAGCGTATCAGCTTCGTGACAGCTCCTTTTCTCTCTGCTCAGAAGCCTTTTAAACTTAGAATGACATAATTCTGACTATCGGATAAAGTGGATGTTATTGTAATTACCCAGATTTTCTTTGGCTAAGAGGATTGAAATCAGGCAAACTTGAGCTTGGATCCCAGCTCTACCACTTATTGTCAGTGTGCCCTTGGGAAAATTATTTAACCTGAGCTTTAATTTTCTTATCTGAGAAAGGAAATAATGGAGCCTGCCTCACTGAGTTGTAATGAGAATTAAATAATGTAATGTTTGCAGTGCCTGAGACATGGTAGATCTTCACCAAATGTTAGTTTCCACCCCCAAAACACATAGATATTTCTATTATAACATTTTTTTAATTTAAAAAATTATATTGCCCTTCTTCTGCTTCAGGATTTTTTCTTTGTATTAAATAGATATTTCTAAATAGAGGAGTAAACCTCCACGTACATACGCATTTATCTCTCTGATAAGAATGCAAAGGGGAAAAAAATCTAAACACATATTCAGAACTAGAAGCATCCTACCTTGGGGACCTCGTGGCGCAATGGTAGAAATATCCTACCTTTATTTTATTTATTTATTTATTTATTTATTTATTTATTTATTTATTTATTTATTTATTTAGAGACAGAGTCTCACTTTGTTGCTCAGGCTAGAGTGAGTGTAGTGGCATCAGCCTAGCTCACAGCAACCTCAAACTCCTGGGCTCAAGCGATCCTACTGCCTCAGCCTCCCAAGTAGCAGGGACTACAGGCATGCGCCACCATGCCCGGCTAATTTTTTTTTTTTTTTTGTATATATATTTTTAGTTGGTCAGTTAATTTCTTTCTATTTTTAGTAGAGACGGGGTCTTGCTCAGGCTGGTTTTGAACTCCCAACCTTGAGCAATCCGCCCCGTCTTGGCCTCCCAGAGTGCTAGGATTACAGGCGTGAGCCAGCACGCCCGGCCCTACCTTTGTTTTAAAAAATAGCTCCCACCAAGCCTAGCTCATGAAACACAATGTAAAGAAGAGGCAGTGAGTAGTACTGCTCAGTTAGAGCTGTTTATAACTCAATATGGATCTTAGAATTTTTACAACCATACAAATGTTAATTAATGAAAAATCTGGGATAGGAGCCAGGCCTCCTAATTTTCAAAAAAATGCTTTTTGCAATGCACAATATCTGGTTTCACTATCAACATTATTCAAAACTCATCAGAATGTCCAACTTAATGCTTTCATTTAGAGCAGGCTTTTGTTTTCACTCTTTCCAGAGTGTTCTGGAACATTGTCGGGGATTGTCTGTTTCCCTCATGGCAGTCACTTTGACTTGCCAGGCCTACAGCCATTCACTCCCGTTTACATACCGGTTTTCAGGGTCACTGCTGAAGAGGATTTGCTAGATCCAGCATCATTACTTGCTAAAACTGAAATCAGGTACTCAGTTCCACACTGGAGAGAGGAGATGGTACAGGAACTGAAGGTTGTACTACAGCTCAGCTCTGAAGAGTCACTCAAAGCCATCACAGTATAGTTGAAAGCTCCTTCTGTTGGTACCCATGAGAAAGACGCCTTCAGAGCCCCACTATTAAAAGAGACTTGAATGTTGGCAGGGGCACCAGGACCTACATTTTTGAGAAACAGTTAAGACTTTTGTTGTAACTTCAAAAACCCAAGTAAGATGTGGCCTAACAGAGCACAGAGGATAGGGTGCCCCAATTGTTGGATAATTACAAATGTTCAAAGCATAAAACTTGGACACAACCAGTTCTTTGAATGTAGGGATTGTGCTTTATTTTATTTTTGTATTCCTATCAGCTGACCTATGCCCAAGCATATAGTGGGCCCTCAGTAAATATTTGGGGAGAGAGAGAGAGAAGGAAAAAGAAAAGAAAGAGAAGTATTATAAAAGGCAAACCCTTCTCTTCTCCTCATATATCTATCTGCCTTGTCCTATTAACAGTGGGGCTTCCATTCCCCTTCAAACTTAAGGGAAATTGGAAAGAATATTTCTGGTCTCTTTCCACCCTTTCCTTGGTCTTTCCCAAGGGATGAAACAGCTAATCTGGTTGGTAAGAGTCTGGTGTTTACTTAGGTCACATTACCAGTGGATGGATAAACAGAGCACTCTCTCTCTTTCTCTCTCTCTCTCTTTCTCTCTCTCTCATCTTGAGATTGGATTAAAAAAATAAAAAAAAACCGGCAGGGCATGGTGGCTCATGCCTGTAATCCTAGCACTCTGGGAGGCCAAGGCAGGTGGATTGCTCAAGGTCAGGAGTTCAAAACCAACCTGAGCAAGACTTCGTCTCTACTATAAATAGAAAGAAATTAATTGGCCAACTAATATATATGGAAAAAATTAGCCAGGCATGGTGGCGCATGCCTATAGTCCCAGCTACTCGGGAGGCTGAGGCAGGAGGATCGCTTGAGCCCAGGAGTTTGAGGTTGCTGTGAGCTAGGCTAACGGACGCCATGGCACTCACTCTAGCCTGGGCAACAGAGTGAGACTCTGTCTCAAAAAAAAAAAAAAAAAAAACCAGATCTCTCTGCTCAAACATAAGCTACTGTACAAAAGAAAAGAAAAAAAAAAAAACACCAAAACACAGCTCGCTCTCTCTGTCTCTCCACACCCCTCCCCATCGCCCACCTTGTCTCTCTCTCTCCCCTCACTCCACTAACTCGGTTTGGACTTCCAGTTGCTCTGCTGCAGGATGCCCTGGGCAGGATGTCCCTGGGTGTGGGTGGAGAGAGAATACACATGCTCCGGCTTCTCTCCACGACTGCAGGAGAGATGATGGGAAGCCCTACGCTAGCCTCAGGCCTCAGTTGAGGACTTGGAAATAGATCTGAAACACTGATTCCTACCACACCATAAAGCACCATGGCTGCAGGAACCTTTCTTTGTTTGCTGCTGTATCTCTGGAACAATGCCGGCTCAGAGTCGGTGCACATACGCTCAATGTCTGCCAAATAAGCGAATTCCTGTTTGGCCCAATTCTCTGTGTTTATACTGTTGGCCTGAACTCAGGAAGGCACGAGGGGTGACTGGTAAACCTAACAAGAATCATCTCCTCACCCGGGCAGGGTGGCTCACACCTGTAATCTCAGCACTTTGGGAGGCCAAGGCAGGAGGATTGCTTGAGGCCAGAAGTTCGAGACCAGCCTGAGCAAGAGCAAGACCCCGTCTCTACAAAAAATTAGCAAGGCATGCTGGTGAGCACCTATAGTCCCAGCTGCTCAGGAGACTGAGGCAGGAGGATCATTTGAGCCAAGGAGTTAGAGGTTGCAGTGAGCTATATGACACCACTGCACTCTAAGCTGGGCACCAGAGTGAGACACTGTCTCAAAAAAAAAAAAAGAATAATCTCCTTCTGTGTGATATTGCATATGTAAGCTGAAATTGAGGTGGATGTCAGAGGGGGAGGTGCCATGCTCTGTGTATTCTGAGCAGCATTTCTTTATTTATGCAGAAAGCATTGAAACTACAAAGGAAGAATAGTCAAGGTGCTATAAATAACTTCATAATAAATTTAAATAGCTGCTGCCAGCTGCTCTGTACTTATCATTTAATACTACTCTTGATGGCTTCAATGCACAGCCCTGCTCATTAATCAAAAATAAGATTGAGGTTGATCTGAGAAGTTCTTACTTGTTCTCTGATTGCAGGTGGAGTCATCCCCAGGGATTCCGTTGGCATTCCACGCATAGGCCTTTATGGTGTAGAGAGTCCCGGCTTCTAAACTGGTGAATGTCAAGGAGGTGTTTGTAGTATTCTCTTTCCATATTCTGCCCAAGCCATTGGCTCGCATAATGGACACAGAGAATCCAATTGCCATGTATACAGCTTCCCACTGCACAAGAATAGAGTCTGAACTTGGAGAGCTGACTTCTAGAATTGGTGCAGCCAACACTAAAAAGACAAAAGCATATGTATCTACATTACAAAAGTCCAATAGAGGATAATTCACATTTAGGAATAAGTAAATTGAGGTTGATTACACATATTGTAAAATAATTATTTGCTTTATAAAAGAATTCACAACAGAGTTCCATTAAATAATTGCTATTTAAGAGTGTATTAATCATAAATGACTTGGCAGAGGAATGGGAAACAGAGAAAGTCTAAATATTAGGCACTACTTTCAAGTGGAATTTGGTCAGAAATTAGATAATATATCCTTGTAATCATAATATAAACCAATGGGGAAAATGATGAATTATACTATTTTAATGTATAAATAGCTTTTTAGAATATGCCTTGCTAGGTACAACTTTATCAAATCAATTCACATAATGCTTATGACAAACTCCAAATGTTTTTATTTTTTAACATATATGCCATACAATCAAGGTGCAGCAAAATGCCTTCTATGTGTCCATTTGGCATGGTTTAAAAAAGGAAATCCCGGGCCAGGCCAGGCACGGTGGCTCACGCCTGTAATCCTAGTACTCTGGGAGGCTGAGGCGGGCGGATTGCTCGAGGTCAGTAGTTTGAACCCAGCCTGAGCAAGAGTGAGATCTCGTCTCTATTATAAATAGAAATAAATTAACTGGCCAACTAATGTATATAGAAAAAATTAGCCAGGCATGGTGGCGCATGCCTGTAGTCCTAGCTACTCGGGAGGCTGAGGCAGAAGGATCACTTGAGCCCAGGAAATTGAGGTTGCTGTGAGCTAGGCTGACGGACGCCATGGCACTCACTCTAGCCTGGGCAACAGAGTGAGACTCTGTCTCAAAAAAAAAAAAAAAAAGAAATCCCTGTTTCAGAGATTTAAAAGCAGGGGTGATTTTAAAGACGCCCAGAAATGGTCTTTGTTTTCCAAAGCAAAGTAACTGGCATTTAAATGCCACCTCTTCCACAGATATCTGAGTTCCCAAAAAGCATCATTTGGTGGCTTTCAGTTCTGGGCCCTGAATTGTAGGCATTCACGTGACACCAAATGGCATTATGCAGTATAACTGATCCAGGTCACAAGCAAACACTCAACAGAGAATGAGCATCCAGCTACCTGTCTTTGCCTGTGTTGGAGGTGATGCCTGGCTTCTCCCAGCAGCACCGATGGATCTGATGGTGATTTGGTACAAGGTCGCAGCCTTCAGGCCTGTCACAGTTCCTGGGGAATTGGCCACCATAGTTTCAATGACCGTGTCCCCGTCTTTGGCTGTGAGGAGGTAACTGGTGGCACCTGGCACTGTAGCCCATTCTACAGTGATGCTGTTACTGATTTTTGAATATGCCTGATCAATAGTGGGTATTTCAGGAGCTGAAAGAGATTTTGAAGTTGTCCATTAGCCAGGATACCTACAAGGATTACTTCTTTTGTCATCTTACTCTTCAAACTAAGTCATCCTCGTGCCATCCCTCAGACATAAGCTTTGCCCTTATTTTCAAGATCAAGGAAAAACAGAGAAAAGGAAAGGCAAAGCTACTCTCCAGAAGAGATCTGGAAAACTCAAACCTCTCATTCAGAAATGGGATTTCAGAGAGGTTTTTCCTGGTTGCCTATGAGATCATTTGCACTTTTTGTACAAATAAGAGCTTACTAAGAATGGGAAGAGAATGTGGGAAAGAACTCCTAGAGGAGACAGAGAATAACTGAGGGGCTTTATTCCAGGGGCTTCCACTCTAGTTTGGCATTCTGTGAATTTCCCAGGCTGCTTTGGCATTGATGTCCCCTCTTTGTCCCACAAATGTGCTGCACTGCCTTCCAGCTGGCCCCACCTCCACTCCCGACCCCTGCCCAGTGGCTGTGGTCACTCTCTCAGGCACTTTGCACATTTCCCAAACGGCATTTAAATGGAGGAAGGGGGGAGAATTGAGTTCTTTTTTATAATTACTCCATAGCACTTTTTTTCATATTATGAGAGTGGAACAATTTTCAGATTCTTATATATGAAATAAAAAAAAACTTTATTTTCTCTCTCTCTCTCTCTCTCTCTCTCTCTCTCTCTCTCTCTCTCTCTCTCTCTCTCTATCAAAACACCTGCCTCAGCATAAGAATGTGATGCTGTGGACCGCCTCACTCAGGCTTGGCCCTGGTTTACCAGGGGGATGTGAATGTTTATGTCATGAGCTTGCACAAGGCACCCCTACACTTGGGGTATGGCGTAGGAGACACTGCACGGTAATGAGATTTACCGCTTTACAAAACTCCACAGACACAAAAATGTCCTGGATGTAGGAGATCCAAGTGATAGAAAAGGTCAAATAAAAATAGCTGGGTTTTAAGTTTGAAGCTGTACTCCATTTGCTGAGTTAAATCGCTAAATGCCAAATTCAAAGCTAAAGGGCAAAACAAACAAAACTATAGGGCAAAGAGGGAGAAAGAGTCAATACAGACGTGTGATTTGCCAGCGTCAGCTCCCCTCCCCCGCAGCCAAATCCCCGTGTGCACACACAGACAACCTTCTCTTTCTCTACCAATAGCCCAGAGAGTTGGCTTTGGCAGCATCTCAGAAATAACCATGCTGCAAAATTGAACAAAGTCTCCACTGTGCACTGGCCAGACATTCCTTGAACATCACCCAGGAATGTCTCTTTTGCCATCAAAAGAAAATTATGACAGTTGTACTTTCTGGGGGAAAGTTGCAGGCCTGCTCATCTCAGCCATTTGCCAGTGGAAGCTGACTCTGCAGGAAGGGCCCATGTCCCCTCTCCCTGCTGCAGAATAGAAAGCCCCAGCAGGGGCTCCCCCTTTCAGCCCGTGTGCACACACACACATCATTCTTCTGCTCCCCCAGTGACTTGTCGTACGCTATATGCCTTCTTTCCTCTAATTATCTGGTGTCTCTCAACTCCTTCTGTTTCTTCTGTCCCCACAGTAAGTCTTATCTCTTATGTTAGCCAGTCCTGCTTATTGGAATGGACCAACTTCCTGGGAAAATGACAACCAAACCAACCATAGACATAGAAGGCCTAAAAGTGCATTCATGGAGGGGTCTGAAAGTCATATAAATGGCTAGCATGATACAGACTATCTCCCCACGGGCCTGTCACGGGGCCTGAGGGCTCCACAAAACTTGCCTCATTGAACTGAGTGAGGAGAGGCACATTGGCCTGTAAGGAGTATGCCGGAAGCCAGGATCAGCAGAAGGAAACTCGGGGTTGTATGGTAGCAGAAGAACTAAGGATTTGGGTTCAGGAACTCTGGGTGTGAGCCCTGCTCTGCCATTTGCTTTCCCCCCCCTAATTATTATGGGAACATAATAGTTGTATATATTTACAGAATATTGGGAGGTTTCGATATAGGCATACAATGTGTAATAATCAAATCAGGGTAATTGGGGTGTCCATCAGCTCAAAACATTTATCATTTCTTTGTGTTAGGAACATTCCAATTCTACTCTTTTAGTTAAAGTACACCACAATTTATTGTTGGCTGTAGTCACTTTGTTGTGCTATCAAATATTGTTCATTCTATCTAACTATACTTTTGCACCCATTAACCATCCTCACTTTATCCTCCTTCCTGCTACCCTTCCCAGCCTCTGATAACCATCGTTCTACTCTCTGTCTCCATGAGATCCATTATTTTAATATTTACCTCCCACATATGAATAAGTACAATCTGCCTTTTACTTTTGGGTGTGAACACGTGCAAATCATGTAATTTCTTCTAGTCTCAGTTTTTTCCCTTGAGAAATGTGGAATAGTAATAATATCTACATAATAGGATTTACATTAAAATATAAAATACCCACATTTTAAGATTGTTGTAAAGATTAAGTGAAATAGGGCATGTAGGGCATTTTTTTTGAGACAGAGTCTCACTCTGTTGCTCAGGCTAGAGTGCCGTGGCATCAGCCTAGCTCACAGCAACCTCAAACTCCTGGGCTCAAGCCATCCTCCTGCCTCAGCCTCCTGAGTGGCTGGGACTACAGGCATGCGCCACCATGCCCGGCTAATTTTTTCTATATATTTTTAGTTGTCCAGCTAATTTCTTTCTAATTTTTAGTAGAGACAAGGTCTCACTCTTGCTCAGGCTGGTCTTGAACTCTAACGATCCACCTGCCTTGGCCTCCTAGAGTGCTAGGATTACAGGCATCAGCCACCACACCTGGCCTGTAAGGGCATTTTGAAAGTGCGAGTGTGTGTGTGTGTGTGTGTGTGTGTGTGTGTGTGTGTGTGTGTGTGTGTGACAAGTAACTTTTGATGGGTTTGGAAAAGCCAGGCCATATGGCTCTGCCGTGGATGGGTGCCAGTGACAATGAGATTCTGGGGAGTGTGAGGCAGGCAGAGGCTGGAGAACCAGATCACCTGCCCTACCCTAGGTTCTAGGGCAGGCTCTGACCAGCACCAGCCATGAAAGAAGATGGACACCTCTGTACTATGTTCCCCTTTAAGAGATGAAAAGCGTGGGTATAAGGCTCCATAAAGTAGCAGCAGTTCCCTACTCTTTCTTACTTCTCTGTTTAGCCCACTTACTGAATTGACGAAAGAGAAACAAATGATTATTCCCTGGATGTATATAGCTAACCACTCTGATCAGTCAAAATGAAACCCTTTGATTCCCAGCACCTGTGCTTTCTACCAACTCAGACCTAATTAGCCCATGAGGCTCCAGTGGCCAACACAGAAAAACAGCAATGCCAGAACCCAAAGACAATCAAAATGCACACACCCTCAAATAAAACTTCCTATACAGTATAAATGAAATACATCCCATCTACTGAAAAGCCAGGACAACTCAATGAACAGCATCCTCAGCATCGCAGCCTGACCTACTCTTTCTCTTGAAGAGTGTCAATGCTCTGGGGACTCAAACAGGGCCTTTTCTGAGGACTTAGTGTTCCCTGGGTGAGCTGGGACCTTGTAGGAGACAATAGAACTAGATTTTTGTCCACCCAAAGGCTACTTATTAAAAAAGCCGCTTTGTATATGGCCAAGCAGTCCTTCCCAGAGCTTCCTGGCCAATCCTGAAGGTCTCTTAAGAATACAATAAGTGAGGCTGGGTGCGGTGGCTCATGCCTGTAATCCTAGCACTCTGGGAGGCTGAGGCGGAAGAATTGCTTGAAGTCAGGAGTTCGAGACCAGCCTGAGCAAGAGTGAAACCCCTGTCTATACTAAAAATAGAAAGAAATGAGCAGAACAACTAAAAAAAAATTATATATATATATATATATATATGTATGTATATAAATTAGCCGGGCATGGTGGCACATGCCTGTCCCAGCTACTCGGGAGGCTTGAGGCAAAAGGATCGCTTGAGCCCAGGAGTTTGAGGTTGCTGTGAGCTAGGCTGACGCCACAGAACTCTAGCCTGGGCAACAAAGCGAGACTCTATCTCAAAAAAAAATAAATAAAAAATATATATGCATGGATTTTATGAAATTTTATGGCTTTGCCATGTCTATATATCAAATTCTAAAATTGTCTTAATTCTATTTCCTTTTCTTTGGTGTAGACGAAATAATAAATTAAAAATATTACAATTTATGTTGAATCACTATGAGAGTTTATTGGTGATATAGTTGATATTATATGATTCCTACAGACAATCTAAATCCTATTAAACATAAATTTCTATCTAGGGACTTACATTTCTATAAGAGAATAAATGAACTATGAGAGGCCTCTAAAGAAATTATTTTTGCTTTCAGTCATTTATTTAAGAAAAATGGTGATCAAATCTTTCTAAAAGAAAACCCCTTTTCAGCTGTGATTTACCATCATCCATATTTTAAATATGCAATATTGGAAGTGTAAAGTCCTTTTTTGATTAAAGTATGGAATCTTCACAATTTAATCAAATACAACATTTCCAGTTTTCTTGTCTAATTCCCCAGACATCCAAGAAAAGTTATATAAATTAGACCCTTCATTAAGATGTTATTTCTTTGGCTAGAAAGATGATCATTGTAATATTTTACTCATGGCCAACTGTGTATGAGAAAATGCATGGCTACATGACTCTATATGTTACAGTACTTAATAAAAATACAAAGACTTGTCTTTTGAGTTTGATATATTGACTTGTCTTACCAGTTATCATCTCCCCTGCACCTGATACAACGGTTAGCATCCAGTGTGAGTACTCAGAAAATGATGAAGTTTTTTCCTGGTATAGCCTTTATATTTCAGGGCAGCCCGTGAATTAACAATGAAAATTAAAATCAAATATGGGGAGGAAAAACTTGCATGTTAGAAAAGTTTACCTGTTTTTGCTGAAGCAACCTGAAAAGAAAAGTTTAGAAAATTAGAACCATAAAGAAAAACACTACTTGGGGAAAAGTAAAATACAACTCAGAGCAGTAGTAAATTAATCACAACATTTTTATACCTAAAGTGAGTACTCTTTCAATCCATACAAGTATTTATCTGCACAAATAATTTCCCAACACTCAAATCTATCACAAAGAACCCTAAAATAGAATTTAGAGGATGGAGGCAGATCACATTACTATTTCATTTTTCCTCTTGAATCTGCCTATTGAACTAAGTCAGTAGCTGCTGACAGACTTCAGAAATCTTTGTTCCTAAAATATAATGATAATCTTGTTTTCTTTCTTTAGCATATCATTTTAAATTTCAAACATGCAAACATATACAATCTTGGTGCAATCCAAAAGTATTTTGACTTTTATCGCCCCCACTTCCAAGCCCATCAAAAAAAGAAAAAGAAAAAGACGATGAATGTCTCTTTTTTTCCCTAAATAGTTTCGGGTAGTTGGAAAGGTGAACTCACCATTTTAAGACAGATAACACTGAATCCTATCAAAGTCAAACATTTCTCCACGCCACCAGCCATCCTGTTGGACACAGCACTCACTCACATGGCACAAAACAAAGTGATCAGGGTCCTCTTTGCTCCCCGGAAGGGCAGCGCTGTTGGCAGCTGGGATGTGAGGCCGTGTTGCTGGGAAGAGACCCTAGGAAATAGCTCCTCCCCTTCAGTGTGGAGCTGACCTGCAATCAGGGGCACCTGGAGACTAGCAGGGACAGGTACCGCAAAGACTGAATAAAAGAAGAGAGAGAAAGCCACGCCAAACGGGCCAAAAAGCTACTGTAACCTTGGTTTTAAAGTAGAATATAGAATGCTTTTCCTTTTCTTTTAGAAACTTTTTTTTTTCTAAATAAAAATTTTACAAAGCTGTATAGGAAAGTATTGATATGGTAGAACGATCATTTTAAACTTGGGGATACTGACCAATTTTATTTTTTGTTTTTCAGCTTTATTTGTTGTTGTTCCGATTGTTGTTGTTTCAGTTCAAAGTGATCAGTCCGGCTATCAAGAGCAATTTGCCATAAAGCTTTGATGTGTTCGATGAAAGAGCAAAAGCCTGTCCCTGGCCAACGCGGTGGCTCACGCCTGTAATCCTAGCACTCTGGGAGGCCGAGGCAGGAGGATCGCTCAAGGTCAGCAGTTTGAAGCCAGCCTGAACAAGAGCGAGACCCCGTCTCCACTAAAAATAGAAAGAAATTAATTGGCCAACTAAAAATATATAGAGAAAAAGTAAGCCAGGCATGGTGGCCCATGCCTATAGTCCCAGCTACTTGGGAGGCTGAGGCAGAAGGATCACTTGAGCCCAGGAGTTTGAGGTTGCTGTGACCTAGGCTGACGTCACAGCACTTTAGCCCAGGCAACAGAGTGAGACTCTGTCTCAAAAAAAAAAAAAAGCCTGTCCCTGCTCTGAGAAAGATAGTGAGAGGTCCCTGGCAAGCACATTAAGTTAATCCGTCCCCAGTATCACCCTACAGATCCAACACCTTTTATTTCCAGAGGTATTTTCCAAGTCAGGCTCTTAATAATAATTAGTATTTAGCTCGGTTACTTGGGAGACTGAGGCAGGAGGATCACTTGAGCCCAGGAGTTCGAGGCTGTATTGTGCAACAACGGTGCTTAAGACTAGCCACTGCCCTCTAGCCTGGGCAACATAACCAGATCCCATCTCTAAAAAAATTAAAATTAAAATTAAAAATTAGTATTTAATCTAAGCATGATAATATATAATCCTAACAATAAACAAGTACATAAACAAGTAACAAACATACTTAACTGACTTGTCTAAAATCACACAAGTATTAAACCGTTGAGCTGGAGTTAAAATTCATCAGCCTGACCTCTGCTTCCAACCAAGAGAGTAAAAGAGACTGGATTTACTATACCTGACTTCAAGATTAATTATAAAGCTGCAGTTATTAAGACAGGGTAGTATTGGCATCAAGACAGACAAATAGATCAGTGGAACAGAAAGTCCAAAAATAGACCCACACATATATAGACAATTGCCTTTCAACAAAGGTGCAAAGGCAATCCAAAGGTGACAGGATAGACTTTTTCAACAGGTGGTGCTGGAACAATTGGGTAACTATATGCAAAAGCCATAAACTTTGATCCATACCTCATACCATATTAAAAAATTATCTCAAGGCCAGGCATGGTGGCTCACACCTATAATCCCAGTGCTTTGGGATGCTGAGATGGGAGGATCACTTGAGCCTAGGAGTTTGAGGTTACAGTGAGCTACGATTGCATCATTGCACTATAACCTAGGTGACAGAGCAAGACCCTGTCTCTAAAAACATAAATAAATAACGATAAAAAATAAAAAATTATCTCAAAACAAATAATAGACTTAAATGTAACATCTGAAACTAGAAAAGATATAGAAAAAATAGTAGAAGAAAATCTTTGTGACCTTGAGTTAAACAAAAATTTTTCAAATACAACGCTGAAAGAATAATTCATTTAAAAGATTGAGGCTGGGTAAGGTGGCTCACAACTGTAATCCTAGGACTCTGGGAGGCCGTGGTGGGTGGATCCCTTAACCTCCGGAGTTCTAGACCAGCCTGAGCAAAAGTGAGACCCCATCTCTACTAAAAATAGAAAAAAATTAGCTGGACAACTAAAAATATATAGAAAAAATTAGCGGGGCATGGTGGTGCATGCCTATAATCCCAGCTACTAGGGAGGCTGAGGCAGGAGGATCACTTAAGTCCAGGAATTTGAGGTTGCTGTGAGCTAGGCTAACACCACAGCACTCTAACCCAGGCAACAAAGTGAGACTCTGTCTCAAAAAAAAAAAAAAAAAAAAACATGAAAAGAAAAGAAAACAACTCAATAAAAAATGAGCAAAAGATATGAATAAACACTTTACAAAAGAAGACATACACATGGAAAATATCTTCAACATCAGTAATCATTATGAGAATGCAAATTAAAACCACAATAAGTTACCACTATATACATATTAGATATCTAAAATTAGAAAGACTGACTATACCAAGTGTGGACAAGGATGTGGAGCAACCAGAAATCTCATACCTGATAGGAATGCAAAATGGTAAAACCACTTTGAAAATAATTTGGCTGTTTCTTAAAAAGTTAAACACATATCTATTGTATAACCTAATAACCTCACTCCTGGGTATTTACCCAACAGAAATGAAAGCCCATTTCCATAAAAATATTCACTGTACCATTATTTTTAATAATCAAATCAATGTCCATCAACCAAGGTAAGTGATAAAGAAATGAAATAGTTCCCGGAAAAAAAATAAACTATTATACACATAACAACATGGATGAACCTCCAAAAAGTCAGACCAAAAAAACAGAATACAGATGGTTTGGTCCAATTATATAAATTTCTAGAAAATGCAAACTACTCTAAAAATAGAAAGCAAATTAGTGCTTGCTTGGGGATGGGAAAGGGTGAGAAGGAGGAATTACAAAAGTGCAAGAGGAAACTCTTGGGGATGAAGGATATATTCCTTACCTGAATTGTGGTGATGGTTTCATGAGTGTATATATATGTCAAAATGTATTGAGTTTATGCCTTAAATACGTGCAATTTATTATATGTCAGTTATGCTTAAATAAAGCTGTTAAAAAAAATCAGTCTAACTCCAAAACCCTAAGCTCCTTCCACTAAGCCATTCTGCCTTCTGTGAGCTGACTACTAAGAATTCAAGGTATTTTAGTTTGTGCGTTCAAAAAATATATATTGAGTACCTACTGCATACTAGTAACTATTCTGGGCACTGGGGATACAAACAAAAACAAACCAGAACCCTGCACTCATTGAGCATAAACTCTGGTAGAGGAAGGCCACAATACACAGCTAAGGTAGTAAAATACAATATGTAAGGTGTTGCTAAATGTTATGAAGAAAAATACAGCAGAGTAACAGGAGAGAATATTGAAAGATAGAGTTCTAGTTTATATATAGCAGTCAAGGGAGACTTCTCCAGCAAGCCGGTACTTGAGCATAGGCCTAAGCCTTAGTCCACCCTTTTGACCGAATCCAAATATTACAGAACAAATCCTTCTAATAAAGGTATTTAGATTCAGTCAAGGGGCTGCACTTGGGGATCTAGAGGCAGCAGGTTTCCCACCCCTGGCTAAGGGAAGTGAGGGAGTGGGTCTTTTGGAAATCTAGGAAAAGAGCATCCAGGGAGAAGGAAGAGAAAGTACAAAGGCCCCATGGAGGGGGAAGGCTTGATTACAACAGCAGTGTGGGCACTCACTCCTTACATGTAGGGAGTGGGAGTGGCTGAGGGCTCTGAGTCTCTCTGACTTGCCCTTGGGTGACAAGAGCTGCCTTGCTCAAAGTCACAGCCCCTCGCTGGGGCACCCAATGACTGGTGGACAAAGGAATGTCAGTGCTTCTTGCCTGAATTCAGGACAACACTGGAGGGGAGATCTGGATGGTGCACCTCTGCATCCATCAGGGCTGATGAAAGGCAAGAGAGGCTTCTAGGGTGCAAAAATTAAGGAAGCTCTCACTCTCCGGTTCACATGAGCCCAGAGTTCCACAGGGGGGAAGCACAGACCCTGCAAGTGGGTCATGGGGCGTGATAGGAGACAGGACCCTTCCTGCACCCACTCAGTATTTTACCTGTTTGGGATATAGCACATTGTTCATTGATGAAACGTATCACTGTGTCCTGAAGGATGGAACCCGGTATTCACATTGTATTCTCTCCAAATGGTACCTTTGCTGAAACTTCAACAGATCACTTATGGAGGTTAACAGTCATGAACTTAAAGAGAAGCCAGGTCACATGATTGTGTATTTTCTCCAGTCACATTGGGTCACTTGTGCACAGGCACAGAGCAGGCTGAGAGTGGTATTTATCATGGATTAGGGTATTACTAGACAAGTGTGATAGAGACTACAGCAAGAAAGCTGAGGGTGTTTACAACGAAGTGATTTATAAGATTGGACAGTGGAAACTAAGCTAGGTAAGCCAGGAAGTGAGGCTTGCAACGTCTCATTGCAGTGGCGGCTGAGAGGGCTGCAAACAAGCGTGAAAAGTCAGCAGAGGCAATAGATTTCAGGAGCCAGGGGAGTTAAAAAACTGTTGGAAAGGATATTAGAGGAAGTAAGCAGGACATATAAGAGTTGGTGATTAGAGAATGGGATGTTTAAAATGGAAACTGTAGGCCGGGCGCGTGGTGGCTCACGCCTTGTAATCCTAACACTCTGGGAGGCCGAGGTTGACGGATTGCTCAATGTCAGGAATTTGAAACCAGCCTGAGCAAGAGCAAGACTCCATCTCTACTATAAATAGAAAGAAATTAATTGGCCAACTAATATATATAGAAAAACTTAGCCGGGCATGGTGGCGCATGCCTGTAGTCCCAGCTACTCGGGAGGCTGAGGCAGCAGGATTGCTTGAGCCTAGGAGTTTGAGGTTGCTGTGAGCTAGGCTGATGCCACGGCACTCACTCTAGCCTGGGCAACAAAGACAGACTCTGTCTTAAATAAATAAATAAATAAATAAATAAATAAATAAATAAATAAATGGAAACTGTGGGTTAAGTTTTAGTTATTGATGATGACCAGTTCCATGATTATCCATGGGAATCGGCAGCTAAGGTCAGGTGGAAGGAAAAAATATCACTGGAGGTCAGGAGGTCAAGAAATTGAGAGGCCAGAGTATTGGAAAGATTGTCCAATAGATACTGGAATCATTAAGGATTCGGGCAGGACCAGAGAGGAAAGGGCTATTAAACTCTATCTGTTAAACTCTATAAGTATTAAAACACTAAGGGAGTATCTTTTGAGGTCTGTGGATGATATGAACACCCAAGGAATAGTAGATAGTATAATCTGATAACATGAGATTTATAGGAGCTAGGGAGGTTCAGGGAAGGGAGAGAAACAACGGTCTGGAAGTACAACAATTTTAAAGTAATAAGTTCGGATAGATAATTATTCTAATAGCAGTTATTTCTAGCTAATGTCAATTTTTTTTTTTTGAAACAGAGTCTTGCTTTGTTGCCCAGGCTAGAGTGAGTGCCGTGGCATCAGCCTATCCCACAGCAACCTCAAACTCCTGGGCTCAGCCGGGCGCGGTGGCTCACGCCTGTAATCCTAGCACTCTGGGAGGCCGAGGTGGGCAGATTGCTCGAGGTCAGGAGTTCGAAACCAGCCTGAGCAAAAGGGAGACCCCATCTCTGCTAAAAATAGAAACAAATTAATTGGACAACTAAAAATACATAGAAAAAATTAGCAGGGCATGGTGGAACACGCCTGTAGTCTCAGCTACTAGGAAGGCTGAGGCAGGAGGATCGCTTGAGCCCAGGAGTTTGAGGTTGCTGTGAGCTAGGCTGATGCCATGGCACTCTGATAAAAAGAGAGAGAAGAAGGAAAACAGGATAGATGTGCCTGGCAGCAAGTTGAAGGACTTTTCACATGATAGTCTTTGTATGTGAAGTGAGAATGAATATGGAGGTGGAGCAGGGGCTTAAGACACTAGTTAAGATTTGAGAGAGCCATTGTTGGGGGTATAAAAAAAGAGTTCTTTTTTGGGTTATAGAAGGAATATGGAGTAGGATTGATTGTCCAGGAAAAAAAAAAACACTATAAGATTTTTAGTGGCCCTAATTCATAATCTAATCTTCCATCACACCTCTAAATTCCCCTTCCGTCTGTAGGCAGATCATTTATACCAAGGAAAAAGAATCATATAAAAAATTTTTTTTGGCCAGGAGCAGTGGCTCACGCCTGTAATCCTAGCACTCTAAGAGGCTGAGGCGGGCAGATCATTTGAGCTCAGGAGTTTGAGACCAGCCTGAGCAAGAGCGAGACCCTGTCTCTACTAAAAAAATAGAAAGAAATTAGCTGGACAACTAAAAATATATAGAAAAAATTAGCCAGGCATGGTGGCTCATGCCTGTAGTCCCAGCTACTAGAGAGGCTGAGGCAGGAGGATTGCTAGAGCCCAGGGGCTTGAGGTTGCTGTGAGTTAGGCTGACGGCACTCTAGCCTGGGCAACGGAGTGAGACTGACTCAAAAAACAAACCAAAAAAAAAAAAAAAACTTTTTTTGACTTCTTTGCTAAGTCAAATCAAAGTAGATAATACTTTTTTTCATTTTCTTTTCTTTTCTTTTCTTTTCTTTTCTTTTCTTTTCTTTTCTTTTCTTTTCTTTTTTGAGACAGAGTCTTGCTCTGTGTTTGGGTTAGATTGCCATGGCATCAGCCTAGCTCACAGCAACCTCAAACTCCTGGGCTCAAGCGATCCTCCTGCCTCAGCCTCCCGAGTAGCTGGGACTACAGCCATGTGCCACCATGCTCAGCTAATGTTTTCTATATATTTTTAGTTGTCCAGATAATTTCTATTTTTAGTAGAGAAAGGGGCCTCACTCTTGCTCAGGTTGGTTTTGAACTCCAGACCTTGAGCGATCCTCCCACCTCGGCCTCTCAGAGTGCTAGGATTACAGGCATGAGCTATACCACGCCCAGCCAGATAATACTTTTTTACTGGTTCTGAGAATAGACAGAAAAATTAAACAACAGGATAATGTCAGGAAGACCCTCTCAGTGACCATGGGTTCTTTTTGATTGCATTAAAAGGAACATGACGTAGGCTCCTGGGTTCCACAGAAGAGAAACTCAGGACATCTTATGGAAAACAGAGAAATTGCAACAATATCCACTGACGAGACAAGGAAAAATCTAGAAAGCCAGCAGGAGACAAGGTAGCTTCAGGGGACAGTGGCTTATTTATCATGGTAACTCTTTCATGTGGCCACCCTATTCAAGTCTTACATATTCTTCTCAGGACTGGCCAATTCTTAGTTCTCAGTCAAAATTTTGGAAGGAGCCAATCTGATTGACTTATATAATTCTCAACAAACTTATTGGGCTGAGCCCTCTTCATACGAGGCTACTTCAGAGGTTATCAGCCAGCCTAATGAGGTAGCACCAACATGACTGGTATCTTCTTAGTATCCTGTATCACCCAGAGTTCAGTTAATTTCAACAGGGAAAGTTTGATATAAAGAATTATTAGGCCGGGCGTGGTGGCTCACGCCTGTAATCCTAGCTCTCTGGGAGGCCGAGGCGGGCAGATTGCTCAAGGTCAGGAGTTCAAAACCAGCCTGAGCAAGAGCAAGACCCAGTCTCTACTATAAATAGAAAGAAATTAATTGGCCAACTGATATATATATAAAATTAGCCGGGCATGGTGGCACATGCCTGTAGTCCCAGCTACTCGGGAGGCTGAGGCAGTAGGATCGCTTGAGCCCAGGAGTTTGAGGTTGCTGTGAGCTAGACTGACGCCACGGCACTCACTCTAGCCTGGACAACAAAGCAAGACTCTGTCTCAAAAAAAAAAAAAAAAAAAAAAGAATTATTAGACCATGGGCCAGGCATGGTGGCTCACGCCTGTAATCCTAGCACTCTGGGAGGCTAAGGCGGGCAGATTGCTCGAGGTCAGGAGTTCGAAACCAGCCTGAGCAAGAGCGAGACCTGTCTCTACTATAAATAGAAAGAAATTAATTGGCCAACTAATATCTATAGAAAAAATTAGCCAGGCATGGTGGTGCATGCCTGTAGTCCCAGCTACTCGGGAGGCTGAGGCAGGAGGATAGCTTGAGCCCAGGAGTTTGAGATTGCTGTGAGCTAGGCTGACGCCATGGCACTCACTCTAGCCTGGGCAACAAAGTGAGACTCTGTCTCAAAAAAAAAAAAAAAAAAAAAAGAATTATTAGGCCAGGCGTGGTGGCTCACACTTACAATTTTGGTGCTTTGGGAGACCAAGGCAGGAGAATTGCTTGTGCCTAGGAGTTTGAGACCAGCCTGGGCAACATAACAAGACCCCCATCACTACAACAACAAAAAAAATCTGAGTGTGGTGATGTGCACCTATAGTCCCTACACAAGAGGCTGAGGCAAGAGGATTGCTTAAGCTCAGGAGTTTGAGGCTGCAGTGAGCAATGATGGGGCCACTGCACTCCAGCCTGGGCAACACAGTGAGACCCCTACTCTAAAAACAATTATTAATCAGTAACGAGGGATTAATTACTAAGGGTAAAGAGGATTCTAAAAAACATAGAAATAATGGATATAGGGAACAGCCACTACCTCTGGGGCTGAGGCAGAGGACCCACGGAAAGAACAAATTTGTTGGAGAAGATGCAGCTGTGACCCTCTGGTTGCTGAGATGCTGAAGGCTGGAGAGCAGGTGTCAGCAAAACTGTAGAACATCACCCACTGGGATGCTACTGAGACTTCCTCGGAAATCTGTGGGGTGCTGCTGAAACTGACTGGGAAGTTGCGTGCTGGAGCACTAGTAACACTTGCTGGGAAGCTGGCAGGGGACCAGTGGACTTGCTGGGAAATTCCCTTGACCTCCCTTCAATGAGATGCCACTGAAATTTGCTGGGAGATGAATGCGACTGGGTGTCTTCCATGCCGCTGGCCCCTACACAACCCAGAAGAAAAAAGAAAACACAATAGAACAAAGAAGAGAAACTCTTTTTTCCTGCAGCTCCCTCCATCACCCTCTACTGACAAGCTTAACATCATACAAACTGGCAAAGGAGAAATGTTTAAAAGGTTCAGCTCCAGAATCACAAAGCAGGGCAATAGAGGGAGGATTTGGAGCTAAGAAATAAATTGGTAACTAGCACATCCACAAATCAGTGGCTGTCCCTGCACAAGGTTCAGCATAACTCATTTCCCAGAGCGAGGGTCAGACATGGAACACTCATTCAGAGAGAAATATTCCTTGAAGCAGTACCTGGACTGGCTGGATGAGAGCCTGGCATTTAAAAAATATCCAAGACACTGTTGACTTCAAAATTTCTAAATAAAAAGGAAGGAGAGGACAAGAGGATTTCTCTTGCATTTGCTCAGCAGTTTTTTTTTATTTCACTTGGACTGTATGTTTATTTGGGATGTTGGGGGTCAGCACTGATGGAATTTGCCAGGGGTGTGTGTGTGACTAATTCCACTGACCCAAGAAAGAGAGAAATAATTCAGCTTCAGAATGGCCTGAACAAGAACTGGGCAAGAAAATCAACTGAACTTTGGTGGACTTAAGGTACCTGCAGATCAGGCAAGCTTATGCTTGCAATAAATCATTTTCTTTTTCCAATCCTTGTTACAAAACCTCATAGTTCGTATGCTATATGAAATGCTTTCAGGTGAGCTGTTTAGCAAGTGTAACTTTTTGCAAACTTTAGGCTGAAAAGGCACCCCTCCACACACACACACCCATACCTGTGCAATACATTATTAATCATGATTACATAATAGTAGAAATTCATTGACTACCAATGCTCTGAGAAATGGAATATGGATTTTAAGTCAGCTATGATGCTCATTGTTCAGTTGATCGTACTCACAGTCATGTTCCCTACAATAACACGTTGATAAACAATAATAATAAACAATAATCTTAGATTTAAACATCTCCCAAAGGGCTGGTCTCGCAGTGGCTCTCACCTGTAATCCTAGCACTCTGGGAGGCCCGAGGCGGGCGGATTGCTCGAGGTCAGAAGTTCGAAACCAGCCTGAGCAAGAGCAAGACCCCGTCTCTACTATAAATAGAAAGAAATTAATTGGCCAACTAAAAATATATAGAAAAAAATTAGCCGGGCATGGTGGCGCATGCCTGTAGTCCCACCTACTCAGGAGGCTGAGGCAGTAGGATTGCTTGAGCCCAGGGGCTTGAGGTTGCTGTAAGCTAGGCTGATGCCTTGGCACTCTAGCCCAGGCGAAAGAGGGAGACTGTCTCAAAAAAACCCCAATAATCCTAAAATTAAAAATGTCATTTTAGAGATATTTGCAAAATGATATGGATTTTATAGGTGACATGATAGAGGAATTTAAGAAAGAGATTGACACTATCAGGAAGAAGTGTTACTTTTCCCATAAAATTAGCTCCACTTAAGAGATCCATCCATGGGCCAGCCCGATGGCTCACAGCTGTAATCCTACCACTCTGAGAGGCCGAGGAGTGAGGATCACTCGAAGTGACCAGAGTGCAACCTCAAAACACTGACTACTTGACAATTTCTCACTGTTGATACTGACCAACTGACGGGCAACAAGTTGATTCTGGTCCTAATTTGATTCTAGCATCTTGCAAATGCTGAATTCAGCCTTGGATAACTAACTCACTTACAGGATTGACTTCTTTTTTTTTTTAAGACAAAAGTCTCACTCTATTGCCCTGGCTAGAGTGCCGAGGCATTGGCCTAGCTGACAGCAACCTCAACCTCCTGGGATCAAGCAATCCTCCTCCCTCAGCCTCCCGAGTATCTGGGACTACAGGCATGGCCACCACGCCCTGCTTTTTCTATATATTTTTTAGTTGGCCAATTAATTTTTCTATTTTTAGTAGAGACGAGGTCTCACTCTTGCTCAGGCTGGTTTCCCACTCCTGACCTTGAGTGATCCTCCTGCCTTGGCCTCCCAGAGTGCTAGGATTACAGGTGTGAGCCACCGTGCCTGGCCCCATTTCACCTCTTAAGTTAAAAACAAAAGCAGTTACTGCCTTTGGGATATTCCCAGGAATGTAATTTCTGGTTTACTATACTACTCATCCTCAAAAACTGTACACCTAATCACAGCTTTAAAAAATCAGTAAGTAAACAGAATAAAAGTTCTAGAGCAGTTTTTAGGAGCTCCTTTGAAATTACACACAAATTTCAGGGTAATTTTCTAGACAGGATCGATGAGTTTTCATCAGATTCCTAAAAGGGGGCTCAGAACTCAAAGGTTAAGAAAGGTGGGGGTGGGTGAGCAGAGCTCTGTAGCCCTGTCCCTAACACACCAAGGACAGGGCTGGGGGTTGGGAACCACAATCTTGGAGAAACTGAAGAACTAAGCCAGAGTGAAAGACCGGTAAGATCAACAACATTAAAATGGACATTTCATATTAAAATTTCAAGGTTGATGATATATACCATCCCCTGTATAGCATGTGTTTGCAAGGAGGTAAGTCCCTTGGGGATTAAAGAGCTTTCTTATCTTCCTGGCAATTTTGTTCCTCACTTGCACTCATCACTGTCTAACATACCTTTTGTTATTTATATTGTTTATCTTCTGACTCCTTCCATTGCAATGTAAGCTCCTAAGAGCCGGATTTTGTCTGCTTTGTTCACCTCTGTATCATCAGTGTTTGCCTTTGGCACATACTTGCTTAACATTTGTAAAATTTAAAAAAAAAAAATACAAATTGAACATTTAAAAAGAGGCTAAGAGGCAGGGCACAGTATCTCACGCCTATAATCCTAGCACCCTGGGAGGCTGAGGCGGGCGGATTGCTCGAGCTCAGGAGTTCGAACTGAGCAAGAGCGAGATCCTGTCTTTACTATAAATAGAAAGAAATTAATTGGCTAACTAATATATATAGAAAAAATTAGCCGGGCACGGTGGCACATGCCTGTAGTCCCAGCTACTCGGGAGGCTGAGGCAGTAGGATTGCTTGAGCCCAGGAGTTTGAGATTGCTGTGAGCTAGGCTAACGCCATGGCTCTTCACTCTAGCCTGGGCAACAAAGTGAGACTGTCTCAAAAAAAAAAATTAAAAAATAAAAAGAGGCAAAGATATAAATACACAAAAAGGTGAGATCACTTCAACAAGTTAGATACAAAGACTGGATGGAAGCTGCTAGTTATATTAAGCTCTATCAAAAGATTTTCAAGTTCTCTTGTTGCAAGAAATGACCCTGAGATATCTTTCATAGTTTCCCCAGTCTCTTAGAAAGCTACACTTCAAATAAATCATGCATCTATTTGGCATTGGCTAGCATGATTTACATGTTCTCACATCTCCCAAAATTTTCCTCAAAAGCAAACTTACAATATTAAAAATCTTAAGAAATCAAATGCAGTCCGTGGTAGTACTTTCACCTCTATTTGAAATAATTTAAATTTTCTACATTTTATCTAAAATATGACATTAACATTTCAAGAACTATATCCAAAAGAGTAGCACCATAATTTTGGCATGCTAAGAATAGATTTTCAATGCAAGATAAACCTGGCTTTCATTACAACTTAAAAGATAACTGAGTCTTCTACTTAAAAAACAAAAAAGCATACCATTTTTAGAGGAATTCCTTCATTTAATGAGATTTTTCTGAAATGGAGTTAGGTACAAATGTGAAGCCCACATGTGGAGGACTCTGGCAAGGGTGTTCCATTTAACACTCTTGCAAAGTAGCTTCTGAGTGCCCATTAGCCGGCAATACAACCAGTGAGATGAAACAAACAACGTGAGCCAGGGAGATCACCGCACTGTCAAGAACACGTTTACCCCTAGCACCCACAAAACATCGCTCTGGGCCACTTTTCTGTTCTACAAAGTATTGGATATTTTATAACATTTCCTTCAAATCCAAATTTTAAATGATGCTAACATATGGTCTAAGTGAAAAGTAACTAAACAAGCACCTTTGATGTGGAACAATCACCCAATCAGATCACCCTAGTGACATGTCACTGACAAGGTTAATATTCACTTGTCATCCGGGTGCTAAGATATCCCTCTATGGAAAATGACTCTACTGACATTGTATCAACTTCCACAATAAAAATACTTTTAAAAAATGTTAACAAATGGGGAGAAAGCCAACACCCAGGATAAAGGATTTAATCCAGCATTTATTCCACACTCATGATGGTTCTCCGTAATCAGAATACAAGTCATAAGAACAATCTATCAAATCATTTGCTGATAGTCTTAAATAATGCATCATAGCATTACTTTAATACTTCTCTGTTCTATATTAAGTTTAAAAACTCAAACAGTGATCGTTGTTATCAATAAAAAAAGTTTTGGAGTTTAAAAAAAGGACACTATATCAAGCTGTTTCATAATTTAAGTATTTTCCATTTATAAAAATGCTTTGGAAGCTTGAGGCTTGAATCTGTTTTTCTACTCATCTGCCCCACCCTCTCCCAATTACATGTTAGTATAGATTTCTGCAAGAATGCTAGACTTTAGACATTATTTTTCTCTTTAATATAGTACTTTAAAATCTGAGAAAGAATTCAAGGAAAAAAGATTACATGTCATGTATTTTTTCAAATAAAAAAGGAAAACTAAGCGAATAAATTTTAGGCATACTAACAGTGTCCCTTTGAGGTAGAATGCTAAAAGGACTTTTGATCAAATCACAGCCTAATTTAAACCTCTGCATCAGAAACTAACTTCTCATAAATTCTCTCTAAAGGTTAACTGTGGAGAATATTAAGTATAACATACTAACAAGAGCCTTCCAAGATAATATACAGTGGACAAGAATGTTAATCCTACAACTGCTGCCTTCATGTACACTGACAGCACATAATTCTCCTAAAGTAGACATCCAAGATCCATTCTCAAAGTCTTTAGCATTCTATTATGAAAAGCACAGTCATGCTAACTTCAGTACACAAACCATAATCCCACACCTACAAAACAAAAATAGAATTAGTGGCAGTTTATTGCCTTATACAAATTTAACCAACATGGCAATCATGCCAAAGGAATTAAAACATTTTCAGGACATATGTACAGACTGTACATTTCAAAAACAATTAAACAATAAAAATGCAAGAACAATCTGTGCATCATGTATCAAACTCAACAACTGGGTGAAAACATCAATGCAATAAATGGGATTACAAAGGCACTTCCCTACACAAAAGAGGAAATGAAAATTCGGCCTACAGGGACTTTGAAGAGTGCATAACTACTGCACAATCTCAACTGGGGGGGGGGGAAGCAGATTAAATCAAACATCTATAGGATTCAATGTGATCCACTTTTACAAAAAATTTTCAAACAGTCTCATCTTTGTTTTTATGTTGTTTTTCTTGGCTCTCTCGTTCTATACTTTGGCTCCTTCGATGTTTGTCTGACTGGTCCTTGCTATCACCATGATCTCGTTTATGGGAACGTTCTTTGCTTCCACTACGCTTCCTAGATTTTTCTTTGCTGGGGCTATGTTCCCGTTTTTTGGACTTTTCAACACTGTCAGTTCTTCCTTGACTGCCACTTCTACTTCGTTTATTTGATTTTTCTTTACTTTCATTTTTATGTTTACTTGATTTCTCTTTACTTCTGCTTCTACTTCGTTTCCCTGTATTTCTACTTCTACTCCTACTTCTATGTTTCCTTTCTCTGCTTCTACTTCTACTATGTTTTTTCTCTTTCTTGGAATCTTTTTTGTCATCTCTATGCCGTCTATCATCTTTGTCTTCTTTATGTTTCTTCTCATCTACCTCTCCCCTATTTCTCTGTTCCTTGGATCTTTCTCTTGATCGTTCCCTCTCCTTTTCTCTGTCATTACCTCTTTCCTTATCATAGTCACGATCTCTTCTTCTACCTCTCTCATTTTCCTTTTCTCTTTCCCGATCCCTGTCTCTTCTATCCCCTTTCCTGTCACGACTTCGACTGCGACTCCTATGCCTTTCCCTACTTCTGCTACGCCTGCGTTCTAACCCTCGATCAGTGCTCCGGGATCTTCGCCTTTCTTTCTCCCTTTCTTTGGCTTCACGCTCTAGTCGCTGGCGTTCTTTCTCTCTTTCTAATTCTCTGTCAAAGCTAGAAGACCCATGGCCCTCCCGATGATGACTTCTACTTCTTGATCTTCTTGGCGACCTCCGTGGACTCAGTGATCTCCTTGGAGACCTAAGAAAGAGGAGGTAAGAAGAAAATGTCAATGAATACAACTTAATTAAAAATTTTACCTTTTTTCCACAGTAAAACTTTTAAAAAATTTTTGTTGTATTTAAAAAAAATTGTTTTTGGCTGGGCACGGTGGCTCACGCCTGTAATCCTAGCACTCTAGGAGGCCAAGGCGGGCGGATTGCTCAAGGTCAGGAGTTTAAAACCAGCCTGAGCAAGAGTGAGACCCTGTCTCTACTATAAAGAGAAAGAAATTAATTGGCCAACTAATATATATAGAAAAAATTAGACGGGCACGGTGGCACATGCCTGTGGTCCTAGCTACTCGGGAGGCTGAGGCAGGAGGATTGCTTGAGCCCAGGAGTTTGAGGTTGTTGTGAGCTAGGCTGATGCCACGGCACTCACTCTAGCCTGGGCATCAAAGTGAGACTCTGTCTCAAAAAAAAAAAAAAAAAAAAAAAATTGTTTTTTTTTTTTTTTTTTTAGAGCCCCAACTTAAGCATTAAAAAAATTGTTTTTAATTGTCTGAGACCAGGCCTTGTTTTGCTGCCTGGGCCAGACTACAGTGGTGTCATCATAGCCACTGCAACCTCAACTCCTGGACTCAAGTGACCCTCCTGCCTTGGTCTCCGGAAGTGCTAGGATTATAGTAGCGAACCACTGTGCACGGCCCATAGTAAAACTTAATTATTATTACTTAGGTCTCCAGCTGACATAAACATCAAGAATAACCAAAGCAGGCCGGGTGTGGTGGCTCATGCCTGTAATCCTAGCACTCTGAGAAGCTGAGGCGGGCAGATGGTTTGAGCTCAGGAGTTTGAGACCAGCTTGAGCAAGAGCGAGACCCTGTCTCTAATAAAAAATAGAAAAAAACTAGCCAGGCACAGTGGCAGCCTGTAGTTCCAGCTACTTGGGAGGCTCACGCAGGAGGATCGCCTAAACCTAGAGCTTTGACGTTGCTCTGAGCTAGGCTGATGCCTCAGCACTCTAACCTTGGCAACAGAGTAAGACTCTGTCTCAAAAAAAACCACAATAACCAAAGCAAAAAATTTGGTTGTTCTCATTTCCAGATGCAAATTTTGTTAAAAATGCCCTGAAGGAAAACCTTTTAGAGGGTAGAAGTGACAAACTATATACACAGAATTTTCTAAGAACTTACCACTGATTTCTGAGAACCATCAAGTTTATATAAA
Source organism: Microcebus murinus (assembly GCF_040939455.1). Lineage (NCBI taxonomy): Eukaryota > Metazoa > Chordata > Mammalia > Primates > Cheirogaleidae > Microcebus > Microcebus murinus. The sequence goes on along the minus strand of NC_134105.1, from coordinate 87,711,785 downwards.
GCATATATATTTCTTAATTTCTATTTATTAATTTTTCCTTTTTTTTATTAAAATGTTGGGACCACTTCATAAAGCATATTTTAAAAATAACCATAATTCAAGAGTCACACTACCTTGAACGTCTGCGTTCTACATGTCTGTCTATTTCCTCAGCACCTTCTTTCCCATCTTTCTTGATTTTTCTAGGTCGAGTTTTAATCTGTTGATCAATATTTTTCTGAACTGGAACTGGAATTCTTGGAAACAAAGTAGAAAACCACTCCAGTTTTGTGAGAAAAGACCGCAGCATTTCTCCAATGGTCATTACACAGCCTCCACCAGCCTTCACATCTAGGTCCTACAGAAACACAAAAAATGCCCTAGCCGTCAAAAAACGTATTTCAATATATCTATGAATACTATAAAATATTACCATTTTTGGAATCTCAAGTACAAAAAAAATTCTAACAAAAAATTTTAATTTTTGTATCCTAATCTGGTAATGAATGATACAGAGAAACATTTGGGCTTAGTGTGTGCATGCAGGTGAGAACAAACCCTGCAGCCTCATGGGCATAAAGGGAACCGATCTCACTCAGTTAACAATATGAAAAAGCCCCTTACAATTCTAAATTAAGTGAAACAACTGACTTAAATTTACATTCCACATACCTACTAAGTATGTATTTATGTCTGTGGACATATTTGCACACATCATACCTAGCACTATAACCTAGCTACATATGAACTACTTTAGACAATTCCTGTCTAAAGGTTATCTTTTAACAGCTCTAATATAAAATGAAGCCCTAATAAAACTGGAAGCAATAGCAAACCAACTGCCATGAAGCAGTGAGGTTTTCTAATTTAGAGTTATGTAGAAAATAAATAAATGAACAAATAATTGGAAACGCATAATCCATGATGACCATTGTCTCTGAAAAGGGTCATTACCGCATGAAGGCCTTCTTGCTATGCCCTCTCACAGCTCAGGACATGTTAGTCAGCTATTGTCAGTCCCAAACCTATAGTGCAAGCACACAAGGAAAGTGAGATTTGTTATCTAAACAGGAAAACAAGAGCTAAAGGTAAAACTGCTTGCACTCACACACATTTAAGTGTTCAGATATACAGTATTTCCAAATATAATCGCTGCAGATATCTAAGGAAGAAAACAATAAGTTAGCTTAAATAGAGGACCTCAGGTTTGTAAACATAATAAAAAACAGATTAAACAGGCATTCAGAAACAAACCTAATACAACACCAATTATGAAGAGGGACATGCTTTTTTAAAGACAGAGAAGTGATTCAGTCTGAAAAACTTTCATTTGAAGAGAACTTTAAAGATTGTGATTTAAAACACTTTGCTTTTTCTGGGTTGTTAAATAGCTCAGTTAACAGGTAAAAGGGAAAAAAAAGAAAAAGAGACAAGAAAAATTAAAATTCTCCAAGTCTAAATGTGTTGAGTTTTGTTTTAGGTGTGCACAGAAATAACAAAAACACAATAGATTTCCATCAGAACCATCCTTTAATTCAACAAATTCTTTGGAGGAACTTTTAAAACAGACTATTGAAACATAGCATCATTGATTGCTTTATGAACCTTAAAATACAAAGCAGTGGTGGAGATAGATATATGAACAACAAGGCTCACTACTTAGTACATTCTGAGATCATGGACTTCTCTATGTAAGCAAATTAATACATATGTGACTTAAATCTGACTCAGTAAATTTCCCAAAGTAACTTAAGTTTTAGATTTGGGAGCATTTTGAGTTTTGGATTTTGGAGTATTTCAAATTTTCAGATTAGAAATACACAATCTGTAATTTAAGAAAAAGATTTAAAAAATATATATATATATAGTAGACTAAGAGTCAAAAAAACTAGAATTAAAATTTATTTCTTTTGTCACCTTCAATAAGTCATCCAAACTCTCAGTCTATTTTAAGTCACACCCAGCTCTTCAATTCTGCACTTCTACCCAAGTGGGAATATTGATATTTGGAAGAAGTTAGAGGGTGAAGAACTGAAATGTTCCAGAAGAAAAAAAAAAGCTACAATTAGTATTCTCTGTGCATGTTTTTTATCATCAATCTTGAGCATGGCCCATCGTAAAAAGTAACTATCAGTTGTACAATTCAGGATCAATACAATACACACAATTAGGAAGAGAAAATTTTAATAGTTACCAAAGCACATTTAAAACAATATAAAGAAAATAAAACTCAGAAATTTAACCTAAGATCTATAAGAGGCACTAAGTCTTAATAAAAGGATATTAATTCTAAAAGTATTTGACTAAAATAAATTTAACTACAGAAAACTGTGGAAGATACTGCACCTCCAGTAAATAAAAGATATTTAAAAAATGAGAGTAATCAGAAGGAAACTAATTATTACCCTTGTTGACATACCTCTTCATCATCAAGGAAGGATTCAAACCAGTCCCATAGATCTGTAGGGGGCTGTGTATATCTAGAATTACAAAAGACTTATTAAACTCAAGTGAATTAAAATGAGGTATTTACTGGAAATGTAGATAAATGCACACTCACCTTATATACATAAATCCAAGAGCTCGAATATATGGAGAGTCTGTGTGTGTTATAAGACCCATCACTTGCTTTCGAGTTAACTTCAGAGTAAATAACTTGTATAATAGGCAAAAAGCAGTAGAAACAATTCCTCCGGTTCCAACACCTCGAACCTTCAGGGCAAAGAAGAGTTAAGAAAAAGTAGTAAAATAGGTAAGATACTTAACACCAATTCATTAATCCTATTAAGTATTAATAACAAGCCATAATCCACACCTAAAAATAGAGAATTAAAAAACCACCTTTTCTTTACACTTATTCTTTATCAGTAAAAATAATAAAAAGAAATACAAAACTATCAAACAAAAGGAGAACAACACACTCTAGGAGGCTGAGGCAGGTGGATTGCTCGAGGTCAGGAGTTTGAAACCAGCCTGAGCAAGAGTGAGACCCCATCTCTACTATAAAGAGAAAGAAATTAATTGGCCAACTAATATATAGAGAAAAAATTAGCCTGACATGGTGGCACATGCCTGCAGTCTCAGCTACTCGAGAGGCTGAGGCAGGCAGGAGGATTGCTTGAGCCCAGGAGTTTGAGGTTGCTGTGAGCTAGGCTGCCACCATGGCAGTCACTCTATCCTGGGCAACAAAGTGAGACTATGTCTTTAAAAAAATAAATTCTTAAGAGCTGCCTACAAATTGTCATTTAAGTGTGTAACTGACAAGAGGAACTCTAGTTTTCTAAATATAAACTTAGTTATCAGACACAGAAAAACTAAAAAATGCACGTACTTCTACTTACCCCTCCGCACATCCCTGTCTGGCCTGCTGTTTTCCTGCTTCCTTTCTCCCATGGTTCAACATGTGTGACCTGAAAACAGAAAAGAGGAACACAACAAACATTCATACTCTGAATTTGTTTAAGTCTGATTAAAGCCCAAGTCCGTAATAGAGTAGTTCTTCCAAAATTATTTTGGCATTAAGTATACATTATGTTTATTGACATTAATCATGTAAATCATGTTGGGAAAAACTGCCTAGACATTTAAAGAGCACCAATAAGGCTACTATAGTGTAATGAAACCATAACAGCTTTACAGAGCTGAAATCCCATTAAACTAGCTGTATAGAGAGCTGATACTTATGTGTGAGAAATATTTTAACTTTGTATCTTACTATGAGTTGATTAAAAAATAAAAATTTTCATTTTAAAAAGGATTTAAGCATCTAAAGTAAAAAATATTAATGAAATGAAGTTCAAGTGTTTGAAAAAAATCTTTAAAATACTCTCATTAGTCCAAATTTTTAAATCTACATTATAAAATAAAAGAAAGTAACTAGAAGAAAATTTGCTAAAACAGTAACAAGTTACTTCTGGTGCAAAATGACAGAACTTATTTGCATATCTTTTCACCAAGATCAGGTTCATTCGTAATTAAAGATAAATTACAAAGGCCACACTTCCACAGAGATCATTCTTGTAATTTATCTGATGCCTAATTATGTGAACCTATTTTTTGCCAGAATATAAACTGTGTCAAAAACAGAGTGTGAATAGTCATTAGTATACACTAAGTACAATCAAAGATGATACAGTATCTTTGCTAAAGAGAGTATCCAGCAAAAACCATTCTTTGCCCCAGAATAGCCAAAATAATATCAGCTCTAAAATAGAAAGAACGCAAAAGGTCATTTGGAAAGATCAGACCCATCTTTATTTCTTAAGACAAAAAAATCCTGTTCTTTCATTCTATGTATTTCTAAAACTGTATTTCCACCCACACATGGTAACATTGTATATTCTTGAAAAATGGCTTCAGACAGAAAAGCATGCATTTAAATTTAAGCACTACATTATTTTGCTCATCAACTCCTGCAGTGCTTTACTGTTTCCTTTCCTCCCCCCACTTGCTGTATAAATTAGTTTCAATTCCTTAAAGGCTAACCAAAGTAAGGGGTGGATGCAATAGAAAATCAAATCACAAAGTTGGAAGCCTACATATTTCAATGATTATTTGATCTAAACATCGTAATAATAATACCTGAGTCTTCAGTTTTGTAACTGAATTTAAAAATAATTCCTAGTAGAGTCCTGTCTCAAAACACAACATTTGAAATTTGAAAATAAGCTTTTCTTCTAATAAAATTTTGCCTATGTTATAAAGCAGAACCTGCCACAAAAAGAGCAGGCACCCAATTTTCAACTGTTTAAAGTTTACTGCATAAATAAAGCTAATGGTTAAATATTCGCCATACTGTATCCATGCTGAAAAGGTCTTACCTTTTAAAAGCTAAAAAATCTAGTTCAAAGAATTATACTTAGACCTATAATAGACTATTTGAGGAGGAAGAAAACTTATCTGTGTACTTTATATACCAAAGTTAAATTGTATTACTCAAGATCTATTTTCTATAAAAAGTAACTAGTACCTTTAAAAAAAAAAATCCTTCAATAATCTAATCACTTAACTTGGGGGGGCGGGGAGGGGCGGTGGACAAAAGAGAAATGTCCTTTTGGTAACATCTCCACACATATATTCAGATGACAGAAAATACTTTATGTGTGGTCTGTCAAGTTTTTAACAGTCAATATAGACAAAACAGATTATATATTAGATGCTCTAGCAAAAAGATTTAAAGACCACTAACAATATTATTAACATTCTTTAAAATATAAAGTAACCTTCAGGGGCCTGGAAGATATTTTTAAAACTTGGTGAAGAAAAGACCAAAACCATTGGCCAAAAAAAAAAAAAAAAAAAAAAAAAAATCTAATCAATCGTTCATTTAACCAGGGAAATGCATTTATGGCGATTGAGCATGATTAATAGTGCATACCTCTACCTGCGACCCTGGGCTGCTCCGAGCCTCGCTGCAAGACTGAGTCAATCCTGCTAACGAAACAAGAACTGAGACAAGAGTGCAGTGAGGAGGCGCCAGGTGAGCTCCCCAGCACAGCCAAGCCAGCACCGACCCTGCCGCAGAAGCCCAGGGCCCAGATAATTCTAAATAAGCCCAATGCACAGGTGGCTGAGACCTTTTTATTCCTGACTTCCTGCTGGGAAAATTTCCAGGCCTTCTGTACACCTCTTGAACTGGCACCTCTCCACCCTCAACCCTCCCACCCCTCCCGACACACACTCATGGACCATTTTCCCTGTCTGGATCGGATAGTGAGTACCAACAACACGAGGCCAACATTGAAGTCATTACACGCCCTGGCCCGGGGTGGGCGGAAGAAGCACCAACAGGTTGGCACTGAATAGATCCACGTCAAAAGGAATAATTTTAAAACTGTAAACTGGACAGGCTTCTAATTACTCTTTTCTCCTCTCCCCAACCCCTCTTGCCCAACTTCTCCCAGGAGTGGGCAGGAGGCTGGGGGAGGAGAGAGATCAATAGTGGCGGGCTCTCTAGGCCCTAAAAATCTGAAAAGGAAACGAGAGGGCGGCCCCAGTCGGACCCCTCCCGGACACACTATAGGCCGCAGCTCTCCACCTGTCCCACCTTCCCCCACCCACAAATCCTCAGATCTCGGGGGCCGCCTCCGCCCGTTTCCTCCATACTCTGCCTTCCAAACTTACCCACAAGCCCAAGGCCTAGATGCTTCGTACCTTAAAGTATATCTCGTCCACCACCTCGTGGTAGGTCTTGAGCTCGTAGAGCTGCACTTTGAAGTAAGGAGACGACAGGATGTTGGTCAGGATCATGGGGTTGAGGTTCATGGTCTTCTCGTTGCCCCACAGCGGCAGGACATTGCCCTGCTTGCCCGAGACCGCCGGCTTGGTGGCGCCGCCGCCGCCGCACTGCTGCTGCTGCTGAGCTGCGGCAGCGGCTGCCTGGTGCTGCGGCTGCGAGTTGCCTGTCAGCGCGGGGCTGTTGTTAGCCATGTTGCGGCGGAAGGAGGGAGGGAGGGAGGGAGGAGGGAGGGGGCCAAGCTCGATCTTGCTCTTCGGGACAACGGTCCGGGACCCTACTCCATGGAACGCCGTTGGAAGAGGGGGCCGCCTCGCTGTGCCCCAGCCAGCTGAGGGAGAGCAACGGGGATGCCGACAAACGAACCCCGGGTCGAAAGCAGACGGCGAGAAGCGACCCACGAGAACTCCAGGCAGCAGGCGAGCCGGCGACCAGGGAGCGCGATCTCTTCCGCCAACTGCCCCTGGGAACAAGATGGCGGGCCGGCGGATGTGACGCCACACGCCCCAGCGTTCCACGCTAAGGCGGCGGCCAATGAGAGACGCCCAGGTGGGCAGGAGATTCCTCTTCCTGGTTCTGTGCGTTCTCTGCGAGCTGAAGTCTTCGAGGTGGCTTACTGTGCCTGCCTCTGAGGGGATGTCCCCTGAGAACTGGGGGTCGAGGGAGTTGTAAGCCCGACCTGAATGTTTTAGTATTTGGGCTGGGGACCTGCCTGATTTCTCTTCTCGAGGGCTGGCAGAAAAGGATTCGCATGGCTGCGATGTGCTTTCTAACTCGTGACTGAATTCTGCGGAGTATGCTAGAGGATTTCCTGGGTTCTTTTAAGACTCCCTGGATGGGACAGTGGTCAGGGACCCCACTTCTCCATGTAGTTCATATAAAAGGGCTTTTTGTTTTTCTCTGGCTTCTAGTCTCAAACTGGAGGTCTAAATTCTTTCAGCCTAAATTTATTTAAACTATAAGATAGGAATAACTGGCTGAGTTGTGAGCATTAAAAGAGCTCCTATACCTGTAGCCTAGCAGAATCTTCCGGGCATCTGTAGGTGCCTCGAGGTCTTTCAATTCTACTGATGCATTCTGGGTGGTAAACATTGGGCGAGGCACTGTGAATAGGGGTGAGGGGTTGGAAGGAAGTGGGGAAGAGCTGTAGAAATGAGTCAGAATCGGTCTGCCTTCTCGAAGGTTATTGATAACTTAGGCAAGTTTCTTTGTGTTTGGGAGCTAAGAGAAGGCAACAGAGGGCACTGAAGTTTCTACAGGTGGAATCGGGATGGGCAGTTTTATTGTCCAACGGCCTGAGCATATATAGAAGCAGGGAAGCTCGGGCTCACTGGAGAGTCAATAGTCCAGGTTACAGGGGCCAGGAGATATACTATGGGGGAGTAATGGCTGTGAGGTGCCTGGAATGCCAAGATGAAACATTGGAAATTTAGTGACATTTAAATCCAAGGGTTACATAATTAAATCCATGACCCCAAAGTCTACTTTAGGATGTTACTGTTGCTAATATTTTCTGGCTTCGATCCGTTCTTTACAGAGCTTGCCAGAGTCATTCCAAAAGGGCATCACTACCCTACCTATCATTAACTCTTTCCTAGAAACTTTTGGGTTAGAAAGTTTGAGGGTGGCTATCTTAATTTCAGCGGCACATACCCAGAGAGGAGAAGGATAAGACAGAAACCTTGGGGAATATCCACGCTTAAATGAAGATGAACCAGGAGAGAGAGAGAGAGAAGACAAGCAGAAAAATAGGCAAAGCAGGAGATAGTGGTATGACAATGCAAGGAAAGATAAAAGATAAATGAAGAAATTGATTGATAAATCTTTAGAGCTGTACAGTACATGAGTGATCATCCTGTCTAGTTCCTTTATTTTACATTGGAGGAGAACTGAAACTCTGAGGGAATTGGTTTTTACTTCCTAGTAGGTTTTGTTTTTTTATATAGTAGTTTATACTAACATAATTCCAAAGAACAACTGATGATCCTAACCTCTCTAAAATGAATTATCCATTGAAAACAATTTTGGGGGGGAACAAAAAAATGCAGTTTTTTTTTTTTTGTTTTTTTTTTTTGAGACAGAGTCTCACTTTGTTGCCCAGGCTAGAGTGAGTGCCATGGCGTCACCCTGGCTCACAGCAACCTCAAACTCCGGGGCTCAGCGATCCTACTGCCTCAGCCTCCCGAGTAGCTGGGACTACAGGCATGCACCACCAGGCCCGGCTAATTTTTTGTATATATATTTTTAGTTGGTCAATTAATTTATTTCTATTTTTGGTAGAGACGGGGTCTCGCTCAGGCTGGTTTCGAACTCCTGACCTTGAGCAATCCGCCCGCCTCGGCCTCCCAAAGTGCTAGGATTACAGGCGTGAGCCACCACGCCCGGCCAAAAAATGCAGTTTTTTGAATCCAGTCCTTCCTGTGTGTATACGTTTTGCCTTGATAATAATGGTTTGTTAACTTTACGAAGTGACACTCTAATTGTCAAATATTAAGAACTTTTTAAAATTCCTCAGATACATTTCTGTGTAGTCTTAGACTATCTTTACTCCTAGATTGTGGATGAGGAGCTCAGTAGAAAGGTTGCAGTTTGATATCTAAGTCTCAATGGTATGAAACTCAGGGAACCAGGTATTACAATAAAGTGCTTTACATATTCAGTGAATCCCTACAATAGCCTGAAGTTATTATTATACTTTTGTCCCCATTAAAAACCAAAAAAACTATTCTGGTGTAAATGAGGAACTCTACACACTACACATAGGTAAAGCTGTAAAATTTGGTTTGATTAGTTTTGACATACATGTACACTATTAAGCCATCACCACAATCAAATAACCATCCATCATCCCCCAAAGTTTTCTATGTGCCCTTTTGTAATCCATCTCTCCTTCCCACTTTATCCCAAGGCAACAACTTTCTGTCAATATAGATTAGTTTGCATTTTCTTGAATTTATGTAAATGCTCACGCCTGTAATCCTAGCACTCTGGGAAGCTGAGGCAGGTGGATCATTTGAGCTCAGGAGTTCCAGACCAGCCTGAGCAAGAGTGAGACCCCGCCTCTACTAAAAGTAGAAAGAAATGAATTGACGAACTAAAAATATATATAGAAAAAATTAGCTGGGCATGGTGGCACATGCCTGTATTCCCAGCTACTTAGAAGGCTGAGACAGAAAGAAGGATTGCTTGAGCCCAGGAGTTTGAGGTTGCTGTGAGCTAGCCCGATGCCACAGCACTCTAGCCAGGGTGAGACTCTGTCTCAAAAAAAAAAAAAAAAAAAAAGAATTTAAATAAATGCCATCATATGTTGTTCTCTCTTTTTAAAATTTGTTCATTGTGTATTTCCCAAGAGAAACTGTTCCTTAGCCCACATATTCATAGCTCAGGAACACAGGTCAGTTATAGACTTCTATGTAATTCAACCCAAAGAACTTATATTCCAAAATTACTTTGCACTCTGAAATATATCAGCCTTCCTCATTTTACAATCTTTCATGAAATTATAATTTCTGTAGAAATCTGTGTATGCCTTCTTTCTTGGTTCAGCCACAGCAAACTTAGAGCTGCAACCCCCAGGAATGAAGTAATGTTCCAACAATATGAAATTGTAGATGCCTGGCCAGAAGGCCACACATCTGGGGTTTCATCAAAGCACTAAAGCCATGGTAGTTACTGTCCTTGATAGGTATATCAACCTCAACAGGTCCTTCCTGGCCAATGGAAAAATGAACTGCCTTTGTTCTCTTTTTTGCCTGCCTTTTACTCACCATAGTGAGATTCATCCTTAATGCATGTATCAACAGGTTGTGCTTTGTTTTTCTTTATAATTACTGAGTGGGCCAGGCGCGGTGGCTCACGCCTGTAATCCTAGCACTCTGGGAGGCCAAGACGGGCGGATTGCTCGAGGTCAGGAGTTCGAAACCAGCCTGAGCAAGAGCGAGAAGGGCTCCCCCCCCCCACCGTCTCTACTATAAATAGAAAGAAATTAATTGGCCAACTAATATATATAGGAAAAATTAGCCAGACGTGGTGGTGCATGCCTGTAGTCCCAGCTACTTGGGAGGCTGAGGCAGCAGGATTGCCTGAGCCCAGGAGTTTGAGGTTGCTGTGAGCTAGGCTGACACCATGGCACTCACTCTAGCCTGGACAACGAAGCAAGACTCTGTCTCAAAAAAAAAAAAAAATTACTGAGTAGTATTCTGTCGCGTGGGTCCCAATCATTGAAGGTTATTTGGGATTGTTTCTAATTTGGGGCCATCACAAATAGGTAAACAATTGTGTACTAGGCTTTGTGTGGCATTTTGTTGTTTTGGCTAAATTTCTAGAAGTGGAGTGGTTGGGTCATATGGTAGCTATATGTTTAACTTTTTATGTGATAGCCAAACTGTTTCCTACTAGCAATGTATGACAATTCCAATTGCTCTATATACTCACTAATATTTCATATAATTTTTTTTTAATTTTAGCTATTCTACTGGATGTGTGAGGTGTTATCTCAATGACCTTACCACTAATGATGTTGAACATCTTTTCAGGTGCTTATTCACATTCATATATCTTCTATTATGAAGTAATTTCAAATCTTTTGCCCATTTTATTACTTTGTCTTATAACTGAGTTGGAAGAGTTCCTTACATGATCTGTATATAAATCCTTTGTCTGCTATATGTGTTGCAAGTATTCTTACATAGTCTGTGGTTTGCCTTTTAATTTCCTTCCTTTCCTTTCCTTTCCTTTCCTTTCCTTTCCTTTCCTTTCCTTTCCTTTCCTTTCCTTTCCTTTCCTTTCCTTTCCTTTCCTTTCCTTTCCTTTCCTTTCCTTTCCTTTCCTTTCCTTTCTTTTCTTTTCTTTTCTTTTCTTTTCTTTTCTTTTCTTTTCTTTTTCTTTTTTTGAGACAGAGTCTTGCTCTGTTGCCCGGGCTAGAGTGCTGTGGCATCAGCCTTAGTTCACTGCAACCTCAAACTCCAGGGCTCAAGCGATCCTCCTGCCTAAGCTTCCTGAGTAGCTGGGACTACAAGCATACACCACCATGCCCGGCTAATTTTTTCTATGTATTTTTAGTTGTGCAGCTAATTTCTTTCTATTTTTAGTAGAGATGGCATCTCACTCTTGCTCATGCTGGTCTTGAACTCCTGACCTTGAGCGATCCTCCCGCTACAAGCGTCCCAGAGTGCTAGAATTACAGGCGTGAGCCACCATGCTTGGCCTTCATTTTATTAATGGTGTCTTTCAAAGATCAGTTTTTTTTTTATTTTAATGAGGCTAAATTATCAATTTTTGTTTTTTATTTGAGACAGAGTCTCACTTTGTTGCCCAGGCTAGAGTGAGTGCCATGGCGTCAGCCTAGCTCACAGCAACCTCAAACTCCTGGGCTCAAGCAATCCTACTGCCCTCAGCCTTCTGAGTAACTGGGACTACAGGCATGCACCACCATGCCCAGCTAATTTTTTCTATATATATTAGTTGGCAAATTAATTTCTTTCTGTTTATAGTAGAGATGGGGTCTCGCTCTTGCTCAGGCTGGTTTCGAACTCCTGACCTCGGGCAATCTGCCCACCTTGGCCTCCCAGAGTGCTAGGATTACAGGGATGAGCCACTGCGCCCAGCCTTTGTTTTGTTTATGATTCCTGTTTTTTTGTCTTCTGAGAACTACCAATGCCAATCCCATAAGAGAATATAGCAGTATCCTCCTATATTTCTAAAAGTTTATAGTTTTGGATTTTACATTTAGGTCCATTTTGAGTTAATTTTTGCCTATGGTGTGAATTAGGGTTGATGTTCATTTTTTTTCCCCACACAACTATTCAATTGATCCAACACCATTTGTTGAAAAGACCTTTCTTTCCCTTTGAATTGCTTTAACACTTTTGTCAAAAATCAGTCAACCCGGCCCGGCGTGGTGGCTCACGCCTGTAATCCTAGTACTCTAGGAGGCCGAAGCAGGCGGATTGCTGGAGGTCAGAAGTTCGAAACCAGCCTGAGCAAGAGCGAGACCCTGTCTCTACTATAAGTAGAAAGAAATTAATTGGCCAACTAATATATATAGAAAAAATATATATATAATATATATATATATATTCTAATATATATAGAAAAAATTAACTGGGCATGGTGGCACGTGCCTGTAGTCCCAGATACTCAGGAGGCTGAGGCAGGAGGATTGCTTGAGGCCAGGAGTTTGAGGTTGCTGTGAGCTAGGCTGACGCCATGGCACTCACTCTAGCCTGGGCAACAAAGTGAGACTCTGTCTCAAAAAAAAAAAAAAAAAACAACCAAAAAAAAAAAAATCAGTTAACCTGCTATATGTAGTATACTTCTGAACTCTTTTCCATTGATCTTCATGTGTATCTTTTCACCAATACCAAAGTATTTAGCTACTGTAGCTTATACTAAGTTTTAGAATCAGGCAGGGAATTATTCCAACTTCATTCTTCCTTCTTAAAAGTACTTTTGTTACTCTTGGTCCTTTGCATTTCCATCAATTTAAAAGAAGAGGCTGTCATGTTGGTATGTATAAGTGCTCAGTAAACATGTATCATTCTTGAATAAACGAATAAAGGATTAAAATGATTGCCATGAGTAACTAAAATAACAGAAACTGAACATTTGATTGCTCAGAAAAACCACAAATCTAGAGAAACATAAGAAGCCATTGACTAATATACTCAAGAACTAAAAATCTGATATGACCGATGATTTGTTCTGAAGAACAAGGGTATTAGACAAAGCTATCCATCTCCTTGGTTATGATTTCAAAACACTGAATCAGATAAGATATGATTTAAGATTTAAGAATTTTTAGAATTCCTGCAGATTATAGGGGGCAGAAAAAAAAAGAAGAATTGTTAGAGGTTAACTAGGCAAATAAAGGGGAATGGATATTCTAAGTAGGGCCAGCCTGCGCAAAGGCTCTCAGGCATGAAAGAACAGATGGTGTGTTTGGAACAGGTTGTCACTGTTATAATACTTAAATTTTTTTCAGGGGTGATATTAAAAACAAGTATAGTCATACAAATACATACTGGCTGAATAGTAGCCCTGAATATCTGCTTATTTGTCATCTTTGACCACCGGAGGGAGGGTCTTTTGCCTTTCAGCTAATCATTCCAAGCACCAGGCATGCAGTGGACATATAGCAGGTACTAAGTAAATCCAGTGAATATTTACTTAGTGAATGAATTATTAGTTCTACTTGTCTGGAAAGTAAGACTAATCCAAAGCCTTCAGTGAATGTGAGAGCAGTCCAGGAAATCAGTTAATGCCATGTTAGAAGAGGATAGAAAATAATATACCTGAAGGACATGTTGTGTCTCAAAGATGCAGCAGTTTTATTCAGGAGAGCAGTATCGCATGTAAGAATGAACCTGAATTATTTAAATTATGGTCATTTTATTGTAAGGGATTATATATTTGTAAAATTTTATATGAAAATTATTAAAGGTATTTAAATCACCTTAAAAATGTTATAGCAGCCTTATTTTCTTTTAAATCTAACAGTTAACTTTAATTCCTAAGAATCTAAATTCTGATACATTAGTGTGCAATAAAAGCCAAACACTGAAAAAATAAAAAAGAAAAGAAAGAAGATAATATGATTAATAAAAAAATAACTAAATAAATTCTGATACAATGTTTTGCCAGGGACATTTTTGTTTGGCTGCCAACCATGTGGCATGGCCAGGGTTACAGATGGGAGTGATCTGCTCAGCGGATGGGTGGTAAATTTGTTGATACTAAGCTGGGCATGGTGGCTTACGCCTGTAATCCTAGAATTTGGGATGCCAAGGCGGGCGGAACGTTTGGGCTCAGGAGTTTGAGGCCAGCCTGAACAAGAGCAAGAGTAAGACCCCATCCCTACTAAAAATAGAAAAACTTAGCTGGGCATGGTGGCATATGCCTGTAGTCCCAGGTACTTGGGAAGCTGAAGCAGTAGGATTGCTTAAGCCCAGGAGTTTGAGGTTGCTGTGAGCTAGGCTGATGCCACGGCACTCTAGCCCAGGCAGCAGAGCGAGACTCTGTCTCAAAAAACAAAACAAAACAAAAAACATATAAATTTGTTCATACCAGATTCATTGTAAGATGTTGACAAGAAGTAAGGAATATTCAGAAGTTATAATATCTCCAACCTTTGGAGAAATCACACAAGGAGGGGATAACTGTCACAATCTTTTACAAAACTGTTCTTCATGTGCCTGTAGTACCAGCTACCTGAGAGGCTGAGGCAGGATTGCTTCAGGCCAGGAGTTCAAGACCAGCCTTGGCAACATAACAAAACCCTGTCTCTCAAAAAAAAATTTTTTTTAATTAAAATTATTTGTGTGTCTGATCAGAAATAGAGTACTAGGGCTGCATGAATAATTATTACACCCAAATGAGATTAGGTAATGGATTCCAAAGCATTTTTTCCCTTTTATTAGTTGCTTTTGCTGCAAGACAAAGTCAGGATTGGACAGTCCTGACTAGTCACTTCTTTATTTGGTCTTTGCACACCCATTGTCTCTTCTAAGTAAAATTGTCTCATTGATAGTGTTGTTGACAGGGCAACCCCTATATGACCATGATTTATCCTAAGTGACTTTGGCTTTCTGGCCACAGCCAGTTGGACTGATATGGCACTAATATACATGCAAGCCAATGACCTGTGTTGTGGCTCCCTATGAAGAGATGATCTGGGGCTATCAGATCCTCATAGGAAATTGAATGGGGAACACAGAATGAAGGAGTTAGCAATAGGCACTAAAGCACTAAAGCAGAAAGAATAGAATGAGAGAAGGAGTCATATGTGAATTCATCCAGGTTCATATCCAGGTTCTAAGAAAGCAGTAACCAAAAACTGGTGGAGAAAAGATCAAGTTTTCAAGTCAGTGTACTATGAAAATGCAGCATAATCAATATAACCATTTTTAAAAAAAATCCCTTAAATAGTTTATAAGTAGGATAATGCATACAGTTTTGTGAGGTACCCCTGGATACATGGACATTCAGATTGTTTTAAGGCTGTGGTCCCCAACCTGGGGGCCACGGATGGGTACAGGCCTGTGGCCTCTTACCAACTGGGCCACAGAGCCCCGCCACAACCCCCCACTCCTCACTCCCACCCCCACACTCAGCCATGGAAAAACTGTCTTTATTGAAACCTAGTGTGGGGCGACACAGCGGGAGGTGGTGGCTGAGGAGCAAGCTTCATCTGTATTTACAGCCACTCCCATTGCTTGCAACACTGACTGAGCTCCCTCTCTCCGTCTGTCCTCCCTCCCCATGAAGACAATCTTTCATGGCAGAAAAATTGTGTTCCATGAAATTGATCCCTGGTGCCAAAAGTCTGGTGACCACTGTTTCAAGGAATTCACTTTTGACTTCCCAGATCCTCAACTTCTATTTGTATTTGTATCTAAAAGGTGGTATAGGCCAGGCGCGGTGGCTCATGTCTGTAATCCTAGCACTCTGGAAGGCCGAGGTGGGTAGATCGCTCAAGGTCAGGAGTTCGAAACCAGCCTGAGCAAGAGCCAAACCCCATCTCTACTAAAAATAGAAAGAAATTAATTGGACAACTAAAAAATATACATATAGAGAGAAAAAATTAGCCTGGCATGGTGGTGCATGCCTGTAGTCCCAGCTACTCGGGAGGCTGAGGCAGGAGGATCACTTGAGCCCAGGAGTTTGAGGTTGCTGTGAGCTAGGCTGACGCCATGGCACTGTAGCCCAGGAAAGAGAGTGAGACTCTCACTCAAAAAATAAAATAAAATAAAAGGTGGTATAGGTTGGTCTGTGTGCAGTGGTGTTTACAACTAATTGATCACAACGATTACAGATTCCTTTGTTCTTTCTCCACTCCCATTGCTGCACTTGACCAGCCTTTAAAAAAAATAAATACATAAAAATAAAAGGGGGTATAAAACTGGTTCTGTGTTCCTGCCTTCTCCTCTTGCACAATAGACCTCTTCTCTCACTTTGCAAAAGAAAGGTTTACATCTGACCTATTCAAATCTTATAATGGTGCATTGTCCTGAGGTATAAAAACCTCAAGGTGTCCTTTTTGTCTGACATCTTAACGAGGCTGCGGTAGCTGCAGCGCTTCTCCAAGCTTCACAATGCCGCCCAAGGACGACAAGAAGAAGAAAGATGCCGCAATGTCGTCCAAGAAAGACAAAGACCCAGTGAACAAATCTGGGGGCAAGGCCAAAAAGAAGAAGTGGTCCAAAGGCAAAGTTCAGGACAAGCTCAACAACTTAGTCTTGTTTGACAAAGCTACATATGACAAACTCTGTCAGGAAGTTCCCAACTATAAGCGTATAACCCCAGCTGTGGCCTCTGAGAGACTGGAGATTGGAGGTTCCCTGGCCAGGGCAGCCCTTCAGGAGCTCCTTAGTAAAGGACTTATCAAGCTGGTTCCAAAGCACAGAGCTCAAGTAATTTACACCAGAAATACCAAGGGTGGGGACGCCCCAGCTGCTGGTGAAGACGTGTGAACAGGTCAAACCAACTGTATATTTGGAAAAATAAAACTTTATTAAATCAAAATAAATAAATAAATAAAACCCTCAAGGTGCCAAACAAAGTGCCATCTCTAAATAATGGTATTGGCATTGGTGTTCAGAAAGTGAACAATTCTAAAGACTAGCTAAAGGCCGGGGGCGGTGGCTCACACCTGTAATCCTAGCACTCTGGGAGGTCCAGGCCGGTGGATTGCTCAAGGTCAGGAGTTCGAAACCAACCTGAGCAAGAGTGAGACCCGACTATACTATAAATAGAGAGAAATTAATTGGCCAACTAATATACACGCAAAAAATTAGCCGGGCATGGTGGCTCATGCCTGTAGTCCCAGCTACTCGGGAGGCTGAGGCAGCAGGATTGCTTGAGCCCAGGAGTTTGAGGTTGTTGTGAGCCAGGCTGACGCCAGGGCACTCACTCTAGCCTGGGCAACAAAGTGAAAAAAAATGTCTCAAAAAAAAAAGACTAGCTAAGATTTCCTTTGGCAGGTCAGGTAGTTTCCAATGTGCAGCTTTCAACAATATATTTGAAGGAGCTAATCAAATTGTCCACTGAGAAGTCATTAAATATAATTTTTGGTAAAAGATCACCAAGTCATTTTGGCATATAACTTGGAAGTCATTCAAAGAATTAAGTTAGACTGCTATAAGTGTTAGGTCTGGATTCTAGAGGGAGACACACAATGAGGGAGACACACACAGAATGTTTATTCTGACACACACAAAATGCTATAACTGTTAGTTCCGGATTCTAGAGGGAGACACACACAGTATTTTTATTTTGAGCTTCTGGGTGGAGATGGGTGGAGGCAAAAAAAGGGGTCCACAGAGAGTAAAGGGCAGAGCCTTGGGTTTTACAGAGTTTTTCTGGGAAGAGTACTTTTCTTTTTTCTTTCTTTTTTTTTTTTTTTGAGACAGAGTCTCACTTTGTTGCCCAGGCTAGAGTGAGTGCGGTGGCGTCAGCCTAGCTCACAGCAACCTCAATCTCCTGGGCTCAAGCGATCCTGCTGCCTCAGCCTCCCGAGTAGCTGGGACTACAGGCATGCACCATCAAGCCTGGCTAATTTTTTGTATATATATTTTTAGTTGGTCAATTAATTTATTTCTATTTTTAGTAGAGTCAGGGTCTTGCTCATGCTGGTTTCAAACTCCTGACCTCGAGCAATCCGCTCACCTCAGCCTCCCAGAGTGCTAGGATTACAGGCATGAGCCACCTCACCAGGCCTAGGAGTACTTTTCAAACACCCCTGAGGGATAAAGAAAGTAAGTTCCCCTCTTGGATTCTATTGCTTTAGCTCCCTAGGGAACAAGTGGGAGGCGCCTTTACCTGGAGGGTGGAGGAAACTAAGTTCCTTTTTTGTATTTCATTCCTGTACCTCCCTAGGGGTCTGGCAAAGGCTACAATACACCCCTAGGAGGTGAGTGAGATGGGTTCCATAGGAGAGTTGAGTGGAAATTTGGGGAAGGTGAATTCTTTAAACCTAATAATAACAAAACTTTCAGATCCTGATGGGCGCTGTGGCTCACGCCTGTAATCCTAGCACTCTGGGAAGCTGAGGCTGGAGGATCGCTCAAGGTCAGGAGTTGGAAACCAGCCTGAGCAAGAGGGATACCTTGTCTCTACTAAAAATGGAAAGAAATTAATTGGCCAACTAAAAATATATAGAAAAAATTAGCCGGGCAAGGTGGCATGTGCCTGCAGTCCCAGCTACTTGTGAGGCTGAGGCAAGAGGAATGCTTGAGCCCACGAGTCTGAGGTTGCTGTGAGCTAGGCTGACACCACGGCACTCTAGGCTGGACAATAGAGTGAGACTCATTCTCAAAAAAAAAAATAAAATATATATATATATAATTCCAATAAAATATTACTTTTTGTGTTTAGTAATTATCAATATTTATATTTATGTAATTTTGATATTAGCTCTATACTAATAGTAACTGTTAAACAGAAGAAAAAGTTTTAGAACTTAGAGCCTTATAGGAAATTAACAATATTTATCAGGCCCGGTATGGTGGCTCACGCCTGTAATCCTAGCACTCTGGGAGGCCCAGGTGGGAGGATTGCTTGAGGTCAGGAGTTCGAAACCAGCCTGAGCAAGAGCAAGACCCCATCTCTACTATAAATAGAAAGAAATGTATTGCCCAACTAATATATATATATATAAAAATTAGCTGGGCATGGTGCCACATGCCTGTAGTCCCAGCTACTCGGGAGGCTGAGCCAGCAGCATTGCTTGAGCCCAGGAGTTTGAGGTTGCTGTGAGCTAGGCTGACGCCTTGGCACTCACTCTAGCCTGGACAACAGAGTGAGACTCTGTCTCAAAAAAAAAAAAAAAAAAATATATATATATATATATATATATTTATCATATGTAGTTTTGTCTGCAGAGAAATAACGTGACCATAAGAGGATGTTTGAATATAAAAATATTTGTCACTAGGACAAAATTTTTTTATTATTTTTCTCAGCATTATTATGGGGTGTAAGGTTTTTCGGCGGCAGTGAAAAGAAAAGACAGACACAGAGAGAGAAAGAGTGGGGGCCAAACCACGTGGCTTTATTATACACTCGTGGATGAGGTTCTGGGGCCCCAAGAGAGGGGGCCCCAGAAGTTGCCGCTGTTTGAAGGGGTTGAGGCCTTTTATACCCTTTGGGCCTGGCTAGGGACTTTTGGCGGGAGAGCTGGGGATTTTAGGAGGGGCTGGAGGTATTTGTGGAATCCAAGAGCCGAAAGGTTCTTATCCAGGTGGACATCTGGGTGTGGTTCCTCTCAGCGGGGCCTGGCAGTTTTGTCCTTGGCAGGTCTGGTCTCATGAGCCTTTTCTTTTTGATCTAGGGAAGAGAGGGGCCCACCACCAGCCTTACATGGGGGTGCAAATGATAAGGTACATATATTGCCCTTGCCTCCCCACCCCTCGAGTCAGAGCTTTAAACGTGTCCATTCCCCAAATGGTGCGCATCACACTCATTATGTATGAATATATCCATCCCCTCCTCTCCACACCTGCCCGTCACCCGATAGATGTTATTCCTATATGTCCACTTAGGTTTTGGGGATAAAATGTTTTGAGGGAATTGGAATGGAAATGTCAGGTTTGGCAACCTCGTTCTGTGTTCTCAGTTCTTGGTGTGCTCTTGGCCAAAGAATGACCAGACACACCAAAGTAAGGCAAGCATGAGGTGAAAATTATCCAGGGGGAGCAAGATAGGATTATAGAGTAAGATATAGGTTTACAGAGCAAAATACATATGCCACATAGGACAACGGGACCCTTTGTCATAGCAAAAGAGACCTTTGTTGTGGTCTGGGGTCTTTTTTTTTTTTTTTTTTTTGAGAAAGAGTCTCACTCTGCTGCCTGCGTCAACCTAGCTCACAGCAACCTCAAACTCCTGGGTTCAAGCAATCCTTCTGCCTCAGCCTCCCGAGTAGCTGGGACTACAGGCACGTGCCACCATGCCAGGCTAATTTTTTCTATATATATTTTTAGTTGGCCAATTAATTTCTTTCTATTTTTAGTAGCGACGAGATATTCCTCTTGCTCAAGCTGACTTCAAACTCCTGACCTTGAGCAATCCTCCCACCTTGGCCTCTCAGAGTGCTAGGATACAGGTGTGAGCCACCTTGCTTGGCCTGGTCTTGGGTCATATATAGTGCCTGGACAGGGACCTCCCTCCCCATGGTTCAAAAGTCATCATGGAACTACTTTGATGGACAGTTGAGAGTTTTATGATCTGAGTCTTACTGCCTATGCAGATTTCCCATAAGCCTCTTTTAAAGCCCATGAGATCAGAGGGTTGTTCTTATACTAAAAATGAAATAAAAAAATAAAGCCCATGAGAGGGTGAACTGCAATATAGATTTAAGCTAATGACATGAAATTAGCCTTAAGTTGTTCTAAGTCACCTTCTAGACTATTTTACCTATGTCACTTGGCCTGTGGGCTAAACAGTCCTCTGCATTGTTTTGCAGTTGGCCTGCTAAGTTCTTTTTTTTTTTTGAGACAGAGTCTTACTCTGTTGCCCAGGTGAGAGTGCCATGGTGTCAGCCTAGTTCACAGCAACCTCGAACTGCTGGGCTCAAGCAATCTTTCTGTGTCAGCCTCCCAAGTAGCTGGGACTACAGGCATGCGCCACCATGCCCGGCTAATTTTTTCTATATATTTTTAGTTAGCCAATTAATTTATTTCTATTTTTAGTAGATATGGGGTCTCACTCTTGCTCAGGTTGGTCTCAAACTCCTGAGCTCAAATGATCCGCCCACCTTGGCCTCCCAGAGTGCTAGGATTACAGGCATGAGCCACCATGCCCAGTGGCCTGCTGAATTCTGATTGACATATTGGTAGGGTGTTTCCTCCAGTCAGGATTAAGGTGGGCCAGTACCAAGGTGGAGTTGGGGTAGGGGGTCTGGGGCCTGTCCTTGTTCTTCTTGGGGCGGGGGACAATTGCTCAAGCAGCACCAAGGCAAGGCACACTCTTTTGTCCGTAGGAGACTTGGAGACTCCCTCACCACCTAACACAAATATAAGTTCAAGGAGAAAAATGAATGATATAAAATTCCTCACCTCAAAAGGAGCTCTGTTTCATGGCTTTTATTTTTTTTTTAATTATTATTATTTTTTTTTGAGACAGAGACTCGCTCTGTTGCCCAGGCTAGAGTGAGTGCCATGGCGTCAGCCTAGCTCACAGCAACCTCAAACTCCTGGGCTCAAGCGATCCTCCTGCCTCAGCCTCCCGAGTAGCTGGGACTATAGGCATGCGCCACCATGCCCGGCTAATTTTTTCTATGTATATTAGTTGGCCAATTAATTTCTTTCTATTTATAGTAGAGATGGGTCTCACTCTTGCTTAGGTTGGTTTTGAACTCCTGAACTCAAACGATCCACCTGCCTCAGCCTCCCAGAGAGCTAGGATTACAAGCATGAGCCACCGTGCCTGGCTTATTTCTATTTATAGTAGAGACGCGTCTCACTCTTGCTCAGGCTGGTTTTGAACTCCCAACCTCAAGCAATCTGCCCGCCTCTGCCTCCCAGAATGCTAGGATTACAGGCCTGAGCCATGACACCCGGCCTGTTTCATGGCTTTTAAAATGGGTAATGGTATCAGTTAACTGTAGTATTTAAATTTCAATGAATACCTTTAAAAGAGTGGTACAAATATTCTTTTCAACTGTCAATAATTATAATACATAGCAAATTATATACTTTACAACTACTTAGACATTCGATGAAAAATTTTAGATGTTAATTTAAAAATGTATGAGATCAAGAGAATGGGAAAAGCAGCTACAAACTGGAATATTTCAAAAAGACACATCTTGGATCTTAAATTTAGCTGATTAGGAAAAAAAAAGACTTATCTAACAAACGACTTTTATCTAAAATATACAAAGGACACTTAAAGGAACAACCCAATTAAAAAATGGGCAAAAGACCTAAGAGTCACCTCACTAAAGAAGATAAATGAATGGCAAATAAGCATAAGAAAAGATGTTCTGGCCAGGTGGTAGATCAGGCTGGGATGGCCACTCTGGGAGGCAGAGAGGCAGGAGGATAGCTTGAGGCCAGAAGTTTTTTGTTTTTCTTTGAGATAGGGCATCTTGCTCTGTCACCCCTGGTAGAGTGCAGTGGTGTCATCATAGCTCACTGCAACCTCAAATTCCTGGGCTCAAGTGATCCTCTTGCCTCAGCCTTCCAAATAGCTGGGACTATAGGCGTATGCCATTATGCCCAACTAATTTTTCTGTTTTTAGTGGAGATGGGGGTCTGGCTCTTGCTCAGGCTGATCTCGAACTCCTGAGCTCATGCAATCCTCCTCAGCCTTCCAGAGTGCTAGGATTACAGGCACGAGCCACGGTGCCTGGCAAGGCCAGGAGTTTGACTCTAGGATGGGCAATATAGCAGGACCCCCATCTCTACAAAAAATTAAAAAATTAATCAGGCGTGGTAGTGCATGCCCATAGTCTTAGCTACTCAGGAGGTTGAGGCTGGAGGATCCTTTGAGCCCAGGAGTTGGAGCCTGCAGTGAGCTATGATCATGCCACTGCACTCTAGCCTGGGCTACAGAGAGAGCCTGTCTCTTAAAAAAAAGAAAGATGTTCAAAAGCTGAGTGGTATAACACACTTACAGGCCCAGCTGCCGGGGAAGGCTGAGCGCAATTTGGACAATGCTGGTGATTTAGTTGCCAAGCCACTAGATTAGCAGGTCAACATAGCAAGGAATGCAATTAAACTTGAAATAGTTGGGGGTGGGGAGGGTGGGTAGATGATGGTACCTATTTGTAGTAGTCCCAGCTACTGGGGAGGAGGAGGCAGAAGGATCCCTTGGGCCCAGGAGTTCTAATTTAGCCTGGAAACATAGCAAGACCTCATCTTTTGTTTTTTTAAGACAGTCTAACTTTGTTGCCCAGGCTAGAGTGAGTGCCATGGCGTCAGCCTCGCTCACAGCAACCTCAATCTCCTGGGCTCAAGCAATCCTATTGCCTCAGCCTCCTGAGTAGCTGGGACTACTTGCATGCACCACCATGCCCAGCTAATTTTTTTTTTTTTTTTTTTTTGAGACAGAGTCTCGCTTGTTGCCCAGGCTAGAGTGAGTGCCATGGCATCAGCCTAGCTCACAGCAACCTCAAACTCCTGGGCTCAAGCTATCCTTCTGCCTCAGCCTCCCGAGTAGCTGGGACTACAGGCATGCGCCACCATGCCCGGCTAATTTTTTATATATATATCAGTTAGCCAATTAATTTCTTTCTATTTTTATAGTAGAGACGGGGTCTCGCTCTTGCTCAGGCTGGTTTTGAACTCCTGACCTTGAGCAATCCGCCTGCCTCGGCCTCCCAGAGAGCTAGGATTACAGGCGTGAGCCACCGCGCCCGGCCTAATTTTTTGTATATATATTTTTAGTTGGTCAATTAATTTCTTTCTATTTTTAGTAGAGACGGGGTCTTGCTCAGGCTTGTTTTGAACTCCTGACCTCGAGCATTCTGCCCGCCTTGGCTTCCCAGAGTGCTAAGATTACAGGCATGAGCCACCATGCCCAGCCAAGACCTCATCTTTTAAAAAAATACTTGAAGCTGGGTGCTCACACCTGTAATCCTAGTACTCTGGAAGGCCCAGGCAGGCGGATTGTTTGAGCTCAGGAGTTCCATACCAGCATGAGCAACAGGGAGACCTGTCTCTACTAAAAATAGAAAGAAATTAGGCCGGGTGTGGTGGCTAATACCTGTAATCCTAGCACTCTGGGAGGCCGAGGCAGGAGGATCCTTTGAGCTCAGGAGTTCAAGACAAGCCTGAGCAAGATCAAGAACCCCGTCTCTACCAAAAATAGAAAAAATTAGCTGGAAATGGTGGCACATGCCTGTAGTACCAGCTACCTAGGAGGCCGAGGCAGGAGGATTGCTTGAGGCCAGGAGTTTGAGGTTGCTGTGAGCTAGGCTGACACCACGGCACTCTAGCCTGGGCAACAGAGTGAGATTCTGTCTCAAAAAAAATACAACGAAAAAGCAAAGCCATAAGGAGGTTTGTTAATCAGAGAAAGCCAGGGAACATATATTTATTGTGCAAATTGAGGACCTGCAGGTTTGTCTTGCATAGTCTTAGGCCTGTTAATGGGTTACAAAGGAATATCTCCAAGAAGGGAGGGGGGCATGATGAGGTATGTCTGACCTCCCTCCTCATGGCAGGCAATTTAGTTTTAGGATATCCCCTTGGCCAAGAGGGGGTCCATTCAGTCAGCCAGTAGGGGTGGGGAGCCTTAAGATTTTTAGTTCACATATCCATTGGTTTTATTTCTTTTTTCTATTTTTGAGACAGAGTCTTGATAGGTCCAGAGCTGAGACAGAAGACTCATGTGTGGCAAAATGTTTATTTTGAGCATCTGGGTGCAGATGGGTAAAGGCCAAAAAGGGCATCCACGAGAGAAAAGGGGAGAATCTTGGGTTTAAAGAGGGTTTTTCTGGGAGGAGTAAATAAATTCTTTTCAAACAACTGGGAGTGATAAGGAAAGTAAGTTTCCCTCTTGCATTTCATTCCCTTATCTCCCTAGGGGCCTGGCAAAGGGTATGTGCTTAATACACTGCTAGGAAGCAGAAAGGAGCGGGTTCAATAGGAGGTTTGGATGTAAATTTGGGAGGTGAATCCTTTAAACCTAACAAGTTTTGCTGTTACCCTGGGTAGAGTGCAGTGGTATAATCATAGCTCACTCCAACTTCACACTCCTGGACTCAAATGATACTCCTGCCTCTGCCTCCCGAATAGCTGGGACTATTTCTAGTAGAGATAGGATCTTGCTCTAACCCAAGCTGGTCTTGAAGTCCTGAGCTCAAGCAATCCTCCCACCTCAGCCTCCTAGAGTGCTAGGATTACAGGTCTGAGACACCGCACTTGGCCTTCAAATTTTTTTGACATTGAAAGGACATGCAGTCATCCTCCTGCTTTATTTCTAAGGCTTGATAATTTTTAACACCTCTGATCCAGCTTTTGTCCGTAACAAAGATGATATTTTAATTGTTATCTCCATTTTTCTGAGTTACCTATCAGTTGATTCTGAATTCAGGCCCCCTCAAGCACCCAATATCTGGCATACTCAAAATAGGCTGAAAGGATCTGTTGTTTAGGGGGACATAGTGGTGTACCTGGAGTCCCAACTACTTGGGAGTCTGAGGTAGTCGGATTGCTTAAGCCTAGGAGTTCAAGGCTATATTGAACTATGATTGCTCCACTGCACTCCAACAGTGGCTAGAGTGAGAGATGCCAGTTCTGGGGAAAAAAAAAAAGGGGGGGGATCCGTTTATTTTGGAAAAGGAGGCTCCCTTTCCTTAGGCCAGAAAGTCATGTGACCATGGCAACAATAACCAAAGCCTGCTGGCAATGTCAGGCCCAAGACATCATTGTTAAAACCTATTACAGCAACAAAATGGGCAAGAACGGATTTGTGAAAGGCCAGGAACATTTATGTACAGTTTTTCCTTCGTATTCTCTGGAGATTGGCTCCAGGACCCCCAGGGATACCCAAATTTGCTGTTGCTTAAGTCCCTTAAGTAAAATGGTATAATATTTGCAAAAACCTATGCAAATATCCTTTATCCTCCGGTATATTTTCAGTCATCTCTAGATCACTTATAATGTCTAACACAATGTAATGCTATGTAAATAGTTGTCATACTGTATTTTTTTACTTCCATTATTTTTTATTGTTGTATTGTTATTTTTTTCCACATATTTTTGACTCACTGTTGGTTGGATCCCAAGATGCAGAGCTGGCAGATATGGAGGGCCAACTGACTGTATTTAATTATTCACTCTTCCTTCTTATAAAGAGGTTTAAAGGAAGAGAAAGTATAAGTAAAAAGTAGCAGAGGTGTAGATTGCGAGGGTCAGATGAGGTAACCTGAAGCCCCCACAGCTTTTTGCACTCCTCTAGATAAACTGTGAAGCTGTTGTAGGATATTTTCTCACCAAGGGAGCAAATACCAGTCCCCAGCTCCAAACAGAGCATAGTGAGAGCCATATTGACCTGCTCTTTCGGTCCAGCTGTGCTGCTTATGGAATTTATAATCTCGAGTAATCATAAGTCGCAGTTTCTTATCTGTAAAATGGAATCATGGCACTGGGCATGCACCTATAGTCCCAACTACTCAAGAGGCTGAGCCAGGAGGATCAGTCCAGTATGAGAAAGAAAAGAAACTTATCTGAGGAATTCAAGCCTGAGTTATCAGGCTCAGAGAGGCATTGAAATGTGACAGCAGGTCATGTCCTACACCCTCCCCCTGGAGCTCACTTATCTGCCTGCAACATGGACTCTAGACTGAGTGTCACCACCAGTAGCCATAAATTAATCTTACAATGTCATACACTGGACAATGTAACTCATACCCTCTAGTTCAACAATGTATAACCAATCACTCATGAATTTTATTTCTGTAAATCAATGAGAATTCCTGACAAACAACTACCATGTTTCCCAGAAAATAAGACCTACCTGTAAAATAAGCCCTAGCAGGATTTCTAAACATTTGCACAATACAAGGTCTACCCCAAAAATAAGACCTAGTGATGGGCGTGGCTATGCAGCATATCTGTACAACCCATGCATTTCGTCTCGGATCGGTAAAAGCCCTTCTCGTCTGCTACATGAGAGCTTGACATGAGAGATTGGGGCCAATGGTCCTAAAGGAAATAGAGTCGCAAGAAATTCAGGATGGAATTTGGGGTTTGGAGAGTTACGATGATGTTCCAGAAGAAGACGACTTAACTACATTTGAATAAATGTGGATTGTTGTACCATACTTAAAAAAAAAAAAAACACATCAGCTGGGTGTGGTGGCTCATGCCTGTAATCCTTGCACTCTGGGAGGCCAAGGCAGGTGGATTGCTCAAGGTCAGGAGTTCGAAACCAGCCTGAGCAAGACCCTGTCTCTACTAAAAATAGAAAGAAATTAATTGACCAACTAAAAATATATGTACAAAAAATTAGCCGGGCATGGTGGCGCATGCCTGTAGTCCCAGCTACTTGGGAGGCTGAGGCAGTAGGATCACTTGAGCCCAGGAGTTTGAGGTTGCTGTGAGCGAGGCTGACGCCGTGGCACTCACTCTAGCCTGGGCAACAAAGTGAGACTCTGTCTCAAAAAAAAAAAAAAAAAAAAAAATACATGACCTGAAAATAAGCCCTAGGGTGTCTTCTTGAGGAAAAATAAATATAAGACCTTGTCTTATTTTGGGGGAAACACGGTATTGTAATGGCCCTCCTCTCCTGATTTGTCCTTTTTTTTCTTTAAAATGTTGAGCCTCTCCTTTGTTCTCCAGAGCATTTCCTGAGCCAACTTGGCAGGTCAAATGTTATTCTGAATGTTTCTGTGAGGATGTTTTTTTTTTGATGAGATTAACATTTAAGTCAGTAGATTTGAGTAAAGCAGATTATCCCCATAATGACTGGGCTTCATCCAATCAGCTGAAGTCCTCATTAGAGCAAAGACTGACACCTTCCCACTCTACCTCCTCCCTACTCCCCACCCAGGAAGAGGGAATTCTTCCAGCCAACTGACTTAGGACTTGAACTTGAGTTTGGAATTTTCTTTGAGTCTCTAGACTGCCTATCTGCTCTGTAGATCTTGGACTTGCACCTTAGTATAATTGTGTGAGCAAACGTCTTCAAATAAATCTACATATAGATTTATATATATAAATCTCTCTCTCTATAGATTTACACATCTTGTTGGTCCTGTTTCTCTGGAGAACCCTGACTGATAAAGTGATGATACATTAGTTGTGCTGTTATAGAAACAGTTTTCCTCTAGATCCTTTTTTTTTCCTTTCTCTTTTACTTATTCTTACTTTTTCTTTTTTCTTTATTTTCCCGGCACATCCATGGTACTTGTCTTCCTCTAGGTCCTGATCCTGGCAGGGCACATTCAGGCTTTGTGGGGTCTGAAGCTTATGCAATATGTGGGACTTCTTTAAGAAAAAGCATAAAAAACTGTGGATAAAGACTCTGGGAGGCCGAGGCGGGCGGATCGCTCAAGATAAGGAGTTCGAAACCAGCCTGAGCAAGATCGAGACCCCATCTCTACTATAAATAGAAAGAAATTAATTGGCCAACTAATAGATATAGAAAAAAATTAGCCGGGGAAGGTGGTGCATGCCTGTAGTCCCAGCTACTTGGGAGGCTGAGGCAGCAGGATTGCTTGAGCCCAGGAGTTTGAGGTTGCTGTGAGCTAGGCTGACGCCACGGCACTCACTCTAGCCTGGGCAACAGAGACTCTGTCTCAAAAAAAAAAACAACAACAACAACAAAAAAAACTGTGGATACAAAATTTTCATTTTGTATGTCTGACAGCTGGAATAATTTTCCAGACTCTTTTGGAATTATACATTTCAAATCTTAATTTTTCTTTTTCTTTCTTTCTTTTTTTTTTTTTTTTTTGAGACAGAGTCTTACTTTGTTGCCCAGGCTAGAGTGAGTGCCCTGGCATCAGCCTAGCTCACAGCAACCTCAATATCTTGGGCTCAAGCAATCCTGCTGCCTCAGCCTCCCGAGTAGCTGGGACTACAGGCATGTGCCACCTTGCCCGGCTAATTTTTTCTATATCTATTAGTTGGCCAATTAATTTCTTTCTATTTTTAGTAGAGACGGGGTCTAGCTCAGACTGGTTGTGAACTCCTAACCTTGAGCAATCTGCCCACCTGGGCCTCCCAGAGGGCTAGGATTACAGGTGCGAGCCACCACGCCCGGCCTTAAATTTATTTTTTCTACACTACCCACATAGGCCACAGGACATGCTTACAGTGTGGTTCAACTTCTGGCCCTGTACTTTCCCTATCAGGATATTAGGCAGTCTGGTAGCCATTCTTCTTTTTTTCTTTTGAGGCAGGATCACACACTGTTGCAATGGCCTGATCTCAGCTGACTGGAGCCTGAAACTCCTGGCCTCAAGCAATCCTCCTGCCTTAGCCTCCCAAAAAGCTGGCACTACACGTGTGCCACCACCATGCCCAGCGGAGTGACCATTCTTGTACCACAACAGCCAGCAATAACTTCACTAATATGCAGAAAAAATATCTAAACCTTGAAAATCTTTTCATGACATTTTAATGTCATGCCAGAGCATTAAGCAAGTCTCACAGACATTTGACTCTCTTGGGAATTGTAACTTTCTCTGAGTTACTAGATACAAGTGAGAGAGCTTAAAAATCATGAAAAGTTACAGGTTAACTTGTAGAATATTGATAACGTGGATAACTTTTTTGTTTCTTTTTTGAGACAGAGTGTCAATGTGTTGCCTGGGCTAGAGTACCCTGGCGTCAGCCTAGCTCACAGCAACCTCAACTCCTGGGCTCAAGCCATCCTCCTGCCTCAGCCTCCCAAGTAGCTGGGACTACAGCTCGGCTAATGTTTTCTATATATGTTTAGTCGGCCAATTAATTTATTTCTATTTTTAGTAGAGACAGGGTCTCGCTGTTGCTCAGGCTGGTTTCCAACTCATGACCTTGAGTTATCCACCTGCCTCGGCCTCCCAGAGTGCTAGGATTACAGGTGTGAGCCACCGGGCCTGGCTTTAGATAACTTTTGATTACCAGGATCTTTGGTGCCTGATTGATAACTTGCCAAATAAGTAATCTCATTTAATTTTCATTTTTCAGTGGGGAGCAGAGGGCTAACAAACTTAACAGAAAGGATAAGTAAACTTCCAAAGGTTAAGGAGTAATAGTAAGAGCCGGGCACGGTGGCTCATGCTTGTAATCCTAGCACTCGTGGAGGCCGAGGTGGGAGGATCGCTCAAGGTCTGGAGTTCCAAACCAGCATGAGCAAGAGCGAGACCCCATCGCTACTAAAAATAGAAACAAAATAATTGACCAACTAAGAATATATAGAAAAAATTAGCCGGGCAAGGTGGCACATGCCTGGAGTCCCAGCTACTCGAGAAGTTGAGGCAGGAGGATGGCCTTAGCCTAGGACTTTGAGGTTGCTGTGAGCTAGGCTGATGCCAGGACACTCTAGCGTGGGCAACAGAGTGAGACTCTGTCTCAAAAAATAAAAAGTCTAAGCTAAGGTATTGTCTGTGGGAAGGAACAGATGCCGCTGACAGCTTGAAGAGGTCTAGGTTTGGGGACCGTCCAAATGTGGGAAGGGCAGAAGTGGGTACAGCCAAAGATGATTTTTCTGGCTCTGAGAGTAGGAGACAAGAAGAATGATGAAAAAGGCAAATTTGGAGAGGGAACTGGTCATGAAGAGGTGAAGGTCATAAATGGGTCAACTTACAGGTGAGGCAAAACCTCTAGATCCAGGAATCCTGTATATATCATTTATTAAGTTTAAAATTTCCTTTAAATTAAAAAAATTGTAGATATACATAAAACTTACCATTGTAAACCATCTTTAAGTTCAGTGGCATTAAGAGAACATTCATATTGTGCAACCATCACCAATGTCCATCTACTGAACTTTTACATCATCCCAAACTGAGACTCTGTACCACCATGAAACATCAACTCTCAGTTCCCTCCTCCCTCCAGCCCCAGCAATTACCACTCTAGTTTTTGTCTATGAATTTGACTACTCTAGGTCCCTCATATAAGTGGACTCACAATATTTGTCCTTTTGTGATTGATTATATCACTCAGCATATGTCATCAAAGTTCATCCGTGTTGTAGCAAATGTCAGAATTTCACTCTTTTTAAAAGCTGAATATTCCATTGTATGTCCACACTGTGTTTCGTTTATCATTCATCCACTCATGGACACTTGGATTGTTTCTGCCTTTTGGCTACTGTGAGTAATATTGCTATGAACTTTAGTGTATAAACACATCTACAAGTCCCAGGTTTCAATTCTTTTTTTTTTTTTTTTCCTTTCAGACAGAGTCTCACTCTGTTCACCAGGCTAGAGTGCTGTGGCATCAGCCTAGCTCACAGAAACCTCAAACTCCTGGGCTCAAGCAGTCCTCCTGCCTCAGTCTCCTGAGTAGCTGGGACTACAGGCATGTGCCACCATGCCCGGCTAATTTTTTTCTATATATTTTTAGTTGGCCAATTAAGTTCTTTCTATTTTTAGTAGAAACCGGGTCTCCCTCTTGGTCAGGCTGGTCTTGAACACCTGAGCTCAAACCATCCTCCCACCTTGGCCTCCCAGAGGGCTAGGATGACAGGTGTGAGCCACCATGCCGGGCCTTCAATTCTTTTTTGAGTACAGACCCAGAAGTTAATCCAGCTCTAGAACCTTTTAAAATAGAAAAATGGGGCGACATTTTTTCCCCTAAGGAGGCAGCTGGGCCGCTCCCCCTACCCTGCTTGCACTCTCCCATCACATACAGGAACGAAAGCACACATTTAGATAGACAGTGTCAAGGAGAATCTCCAAACGTAAGGGCAGGACACAGTAACTTTTGTAAGAGATGACAGTTTCATCCACTGCACTCCCGGGTGAACAAGTGGGGGGGGGCAGGGCTGGGAGCTGAAAGAACGTTTTTCTGAGCTGGGGTGTCACCGGCCCAACTCTACCCAGCCTAGAGTCCCTTAAGGCCCTTGGGGATTGTTTGGCATCCGGGTGGCGGCCGATTCGGACAGCAGCCGCTAGTGGGCTCAGCTCGCGCTGAGCGCGGCTGTTTGTCCCGCCGCCTCCCATCGGCCGGGACCGTTGTCGCCCTTCGCCGCGCACCGGGAGCGCCAGGAACCCCAGGCTCGCGGCCCGAGGACGCGCTCGGAGCGGCGCCGCCTGCGCGCGATCGTCGCAGCGCCGGGCCAGGCCGAGTGGCGGCCGCGCGCCAGCCCGAATGTGGCGGGGCGGGCGTGGCGGTCCTCGCCGAGGTTCGGACGAAAACCTAGAAAATGGCCCGGGGGCATGCGCCACCGCGGCCGTTAGGAGGCGCAAAACCGACGCCTGGGAGCCCGGAGCCTGCGAGCATGGAGCGGGGCGCTCGGCGGGGCTCCAGGCGCCAAGGCCGGACCCTGAGGGCGCTCGAGCCGGGCGCGCCTGCGGGCAAGCCGAGGCGCAGGTGTGGGCCGGCAGGTGCGGCCGCGGGCTTCGGGGCGGGGCCCGGGGTTAAATACAGCTGCTGCACCGGCACGGCTGTCTACGCGGCGCTTCGCTTTTCCCGCTTCGACCTGCTTCCTACTCGCAGGTGATGTGCGCTACGGCTCGGGCTTGTGTAGATGGACACGTTGGTTCCAGTGAGCAGCATTTCTTAATGCGAGCTAGACGTTAGGTGATGGACGTGTTGCCTAGATTTCAGACTCAATTGTAGTTGATAGAGACAAGTGTGCATTAGGGAAACTAAATTTAAATTCAAGTCTGTGAGTGAATTCAATGTGTTGGAGCATCTTTAGCTTAGCAAGTATTTTGCTTTTTTTTTTTTTTCTTATGTTTTCGTGACAGTCTGGGTCTGTCGCCCGGGCTAAGAGTGCTGTGGCGTCAGCGTAGCTCACAGAAACCTCAAACTCCTGGGCTGAACCGATTCTCCTGATTCAGCCTCCCAAGTAGCTGGGACCACAGGCACGCGCCACCACACCTGGCTAATTTTTCTATTTTTAGTAGAGACAGGGTCTCCCTCTTGCTCAGGCTGGTCTGAAACTCCTGAGCTCCGGCAATTCTCCCGCCTTGGCCTTCCGGAGTGCTAGGATTACAGGCGTGAGCCACTGTGCCTGGCCAGTTTATCAAGTATTAAGGACAATTTTCCCCTGGCAATTTTATTTTGATGATGTGTGAAAGTTACTGAAAGCAATTTGAATGAGGTTGAGGGTCTTAGCAATTTAATAAGCAGAACCCCTTATATTGTTCGATTTGTATCAACTTGAACTAATAGTGAAATGAAAGGATGGGTGTTACTGTACTTAGCTGAGTTTGACATACTGAAAAGTTATGCTTTCTGAGCCTGTTTACTAATGTCTGGATAAATTCTGTGAGTTAAATGATAACATTTTGTAAAGGGAAGGGAGAAAGCCTGTTCTTTCTCTTCCCTACTGAACTAGGAAGCTAATTCCTCCAGGTGTCTCTCTTCTTTACAAAACAGATGTTTTATATTTACAGACTGGTCGCTACTGATTTCAAATAGAGCTTGGAGGATAAATCTGCAAATTTCTTTCAACCAAACTTGGCAACAAAATGGAAGAAAAAAAAACACAGGTAATGGCATTCATTTCAACTTCTTAGGAGTCATCACATTTAGATGCTAGCATTTGCTGAGGTGTTGGTTGAGCTAATCAAGGATATACAGAAATAACCACATTTGGTGCATATAAAGAACAGTTTTATTATAATGACTTGTTAAAGTAGCAAAATCTACTTTAAAACTACTCCACTTAGTGTTTGTCCAATGTAAAAGTGCATATGGATCGCCAGGGGGGCTTTGTTAAACTGCATATTGAGTTTGAAGGTTTCAGGGTGAGACCCAAGATTTTGTTTCTGTGAAGTTTCCAGGTGAAGAGGGCACTGGGTTGTAAGCCACATGTGGAGTACCTAGGTGGTAGATTCTTCCTTTCCAGAAGGTACACGTGGCAATTGGGCACTTGAAACATAATGAAACTGAAACATTAAATTTTAACTTAATTTTTTTTTTTTGAGACAGAGTCTCGCTTGTTGCCCAGGCTAGAGTGAGTGCCGTGGCGTCAGCCTAGCTCACAGCAACCTCAAACTCCTGGGCTCAAGCAATCCTGCTGCCTCAGCCTCCCGAGTAGCTGGGACTACAGGCATGCACCACCATGCCCGGCTAATTTATATATATATATATATATATATATATATATATACACATTAGTTGGCCAATTAATTTCTTTCTATTTATAGTAGAGACGGGGTCTTGCTCTTGCTCAGGCTGGTTTCGAACTCCTGACCTCGAGCAATCCGCCCCCCTCGGCCTCCCAGAGTGCTAGGATTACAGGCTTGAGCCACCTCGCCCGGCCTAACTTAATTTTTTAATTTTAAAATGGATATTCAGTTTCATTATTGAGAAAATTGTTTGGAGTAACTTGAGCATGTGAATATATATTTTATATTATAATTAAATTTTTTTTTTTTTAATTTTGAGACAGACTAACTCTGTTGCCTGGTGTAGAGATGCTATGTCATCTGCCTAGCTCACAGCAACCTCAAACTCTTGGGCTCAAGCAATCTTCCTGCTTCAGCCTCCCAACCAGGCCTGGCTAATTTTTGCTATATATTTTTAGTTTGCCAACTAATTTCTTTTCTTTTCCTTTTCCCTTTCCTTTCCTTTCCTTTTCCTTTCCTTTCTTTTTCCTTTCCTTTTCCTTTTCCTTTTCCTTTTCCTTTCCTTTCCTTTCCTGATAGAGTCTCACTTTGTTGCCCAGGCTAGAGTGAGTGCCGTGGCGTCAGCCTAGCTCACAGCAACCTCAAACTCCTGGGTTCAAGCAATCCTCCTGCCTCAGCCTCCCAAGTAGCTGGGACTACAGGCATGTGCCACCATGCCCGGCTAATTTTTTCTATATATGTATTAGTTGGCCAATTAATTTCTTTCTATTTATAGTAGAGACGAGGTCTCACTCTTGCTCAGAGCTGGTTTCGAACTCCTGACCTCGAGCAATCCGCCCGCCTCGGCCTCCCAGAGTGCTAGGATTACAGGCGTGAGCCACCGCGCCCGGCCAAATTTCTTTTTATTTATAGTAGAGAAGACGGGGGTCTTACTCTTGCTCAGGCTGGTTTGGAACTCCTGAGGTTGAGTGATTCGCCTGCCTCGGCCTCCTAGGGTGCTAAGATTATAGGCATGAGCCATGGTGCCCGGCCTTTTTAAATTTCTTAAGTCAGGCATGATTTAGGACCCCTTTTTGTTTGATCTTCCAGTGCGAAAGTGAAGTTGAAATTCCCAGCGTGCCAGTAATTCAGTTTTACCCTCAATTATACAAACAGCGGTACCGGTTTGTTGAAGATTTAGTGTATCGTTATGAACCCAAGAAGGTACGTATTCCTTTCCAAACAATTAATTACTGAGACTGTCTCATGAAGTGGTTTGTGAAATGCAGCAATAGAGTCTTTTTCAAAGGGATTTTTGCAATAGGCTATAAGATCACAAGTATCTCAAGAGTTCAATAAAAAAGGTTTTTCTTTTACCAGAGAATTGAACAAAGCTAGAAAGTAGTGAGGAAGTGGGATGAAAGAGTGGAATAGAAAGATGGTAGAATATTCTGGGGGACCTGAAAGAGGTGCCGTTTGTTTCCTTGGGCCAAAGTTCAAAGGCCTGGGGAAGAAAGGAAAGTTTTCTTAAAGTATGATTAAAAAGGGAATTTTCTTCCTAGTAATCAGTGGGGACAAGTAGTTGTGGTAATCATTTGAGGCAAGGAATGGCAACACAAGGAATCTTATCTGAGTCTTATGGGGCAGGGTGGTTCTTTGCAGTGAGCCCTTTCCTGGATCCCAAAGCAGGTAGACTCTTGTAGCCCAGCTCAGATAGAATTTAGTGTTGCCAGATTCAAATGTGAAGAAGGAAATCTTGATTTATTTTTCAGTTGGATGTGATCTTGTAGGTTCCACTTTCCTAGAATTAGATTATCAGGCAAGCTGGGTATTGTAGCCATGGGCTCTTTTTAGATTACGGGATGGACCTACTCAGCCAACTTCAGAGGCAAGTCATGCTTTCATATAATATCCATACAGACCTGGTTACCATACTAATGGATGGATCTGGAGGTAGACCAGATGCTGATAAGCTGAATTTCTAGATGAAAGGTTTGTTTTTCTGCTTAGTGTTGAAAACTTTGAAGATTCCTGTGTGTGAAGGCTTCCTTTATTTTAACTGCACCACTACTATTTATATACTTGCACACAAAGGTGGAGGTGTTTGTTTACATATTTGTAGCTAACTAGGCTCCTGAATTCACTTAAAAATTGCTTTTGTGGCAGTGCAGAGTTCAATATGGAATTTCATATGGCTTGATGTAATGGATTCATCAAATAAGAAATGACTGTCTTCTATGTGTGAGAATTGAATGAAAGCAGAGTTTTAGAAAGCTTTGCTTTTTCTAAAATATGATGCTTAGAATATTTAAGACTTAAGTTCTGATTCTGAATGGGAAAACACAATTTGTGTACCAAATTCTCATTAGGCCAATACAGACAATAACAATTATTCTGGAATACTGTTTTTTTTCTATTTTCCTTTGATCAAATAGAAATACCTATTTTCCCACAGGCTTATTAAGTCTCAAATTTTTTTTTCCCTTTTTTTGTTTTAGATAGTCTCACTCTGCCCAGGCTAGAGTGCCATGGCATCAGCCTAGCTCACTGCTACCTCAGACTCCTGGGCTCAAGCAATCCTTCTGCCTCAGCCTCCCGAGTAGCTGGGACTACAGGCATGCGCCACCATGCCCAACTAATTTTTTCTATATATTTTAGTTGGCTAATTAATATTCTTTCTATTTTTAGTAGAGACAGGGTTTCGCTCTTGCTCAGCCTGGTTTCAAACTCCTGACCTTGAGCGATCCACCCACCTCGGACTCCCAGAGTGCTAGGATTACAGGTGTGAGCCACCATGCCTGGCCCCGGCTAATGTTTTCTATATATTTTTAGTTGGTCAATTAATTTCTTCCTATTTTTAGTAGAGGTGGGGGTCTTGCTCTTGCTCAGGCTGGTCTGAAACTCCTGAGCTCAAGCAATGCTCCTTTCTCAGCCTCCCAGAGTGCTAGGATTCACAGGCATGAGCCACTGGGCCCAGCATCTCATTTGTTTTTATGTACACTGGTTCACCAAAAATGTCCTATGTAAGCGTTTTATGACCAATATTCACTTCTCTCCCCCTCCAAAGTTTTTGATTATACTTCTCTGGCTACAAATGTCTTTGAAATAACATTTTGTCTCATACAGGTTGCAGACCTGGGATGTGGTGATGCTTCACTCTTAAGGCAGTTGAAAAAATTGTCATGCATTGAATTGCTTGTTGGAGTGGATATCAAGGATGAGCACAATTTAGAAATGGATGGGTAATATCTAGTTTCTGAATTAATGCATTAGTCTTAAACTAGTGGCATTATTAATTACACTTAGAGAAAGTTGATTTTATAAAACATATTTTAAAAGAGTGGGGCTATTGGATTCTCCCAGCTCACTGAATAATCAGGCTTTGCCTTAGCACTAATTGGTTGTATACTGCATGTATAGTGCCTGTATTTTGTTTGTTCCAACTTAAAGCCTCAATTAAGTCCATAGTCAAAGCAATTCAAAGTCAATTTAAGATGGCAAAATCTTGTCACTTTAATGCCAGACACAACTTTTGGGTTTGTTTTTGTTTTGAGACAGTCTTTGCTTGGTTGCCTGGGCTAGAGTACCCTGGAATGCCTAGCTCACAGCAAAAGGCACAATAATTTATAACAGGTATTAAAATGCCCCAGAACACACTTATCTCCTATTCTGTGTTGAAGCAGAGCATTTCTCCTCTATCTTGTATATACAGTATATATATTTGATTTCTGATTGTTTCAGGAATGTTTTTCTTCTTAAGAACAATCTGAAAATCACTGATCCTGTTTTGTTTTTGTTTTTTTTGAGAGTCTCACTCTGTTGCCTGGGCTAAAAGCTCACAGCAACCTCAGACTCCTGGGCTCAAGTGATCCTTCTGCTTCAGCCTGCTAAGTAGCTGGGACTACAGGCATGTACCACCATGTCCTGCTAATTTTTTCTATTTTTAGTAGAGTCGAAGGTCTTGCTCTTGCTCAGGCTGGTCTCTAACTCCTGAGCTCAAATGATCCACTCGCCTTGGCCTCCCAAGAGTGCTAGGATTATAGGTGTGAGCCACCATGCTCCACCTGATCCTGGTTTTTAATACATCAAGACAAGGAAAACAAGTAATGTCAGATCACATCAGTGTAGGTAGAATATAATTGTATGGGGTATCTGATTTCTATAGCTATTGAGAATTTCTAAATAGGCTGTGTTCACAATGGCTCTTTTGTAAAAATTCATTTGCAGGTATTATCTGCGACCCTACATCACACAACGCTTGTTCCCCCGAGAGCTGGAATTGACTATTATATTGTATCAAGGGTCTGTTGTGGAGAGAGACTCTCGTTTGCTTGGATTCGACATGATAACATGCATTGAATTGTAAGTTTTAAAGTGACTTATGCTATATAATTTGGAAAATCTGAAAGAATTAAGACTCAATAATCTTAGTGTTAATACTTAGGTCTTTGTCATGATATTTGTAAAGAAAATTGCTCATCAGTTTGGAATATCATTTTACTTTCCCATTTCAACATTTTACGTGGCAATTTCAATTATACAGATGAATTGCAAAAAATATATAGTTCTGGCTGGGCGAGGTGGCTCATACCTGTAATCCTAGCACTCTGGGAGGCCGAGGCGGGCGGATTGCTTGAGATCAGGAGTTCGAAACCAGCCTGAGCAAGAGCGAGACCCCGTCTCTATTATAAATAGAAAGAAATTAATTGGCCAACTAATATATATAGAAAAAATTAGCTGGGCATGGTGGCGCATGCCTGTAGTCCCAGCTACTAGAGAGGCTGAGGCAGTGGGATTGCTTGAGCTCTGGAGTTTGAGGTTGCCATGAGCTAGGCTGACGCCACGGCACTCTAGTCTGGGCAACAAAGCGAGATTCTGTCTTAAAAAAAAAATATATATATATATAATATATATATATATATATATTATTTCCAAGGACACCCATATATCCTTTAGCCAGATACCCCATTTCCTTTATCATTTGTACATGTGTACCCTTCTCCCTCATTTTACCTTCTCTTCTCCCCTTTTCCCTCCTTTCAGTTTTTCCTGAGCCAATTAAGGGTAGGTTATACATATGGCCCTTTGCACCCATTAAAACAATTCAATTTAAAACCTGGAGGCATTGCACTTCCTGACTTCAAGATATACTACAAAGTGGTAGCAACTAAAGAAGATGGTATTGGTGTAAAAACAGACACATAGACCGATGGAACAGCATAGAAACCCCAGAAATCCACATCTTCACAGCCAAAGGCATCAAGAACATAAATTGGGGAAAGGATACCCTCTTCTGTAAATGGTGTTGGAAAAACTGGATAGCTATGCAGAAGAATGAAACTAGACCACTATCTCTCAACATATACAAAAATAAACTCAATGGATTAAAGACATAAATATAAGACCAGAAACTATAAAACTATTAGAAAACATAGGGAAATGCTTTATTTAGGACACTGATCTAGGCAAAGATTTTATGGTAAGATTACAGAAAAAACAGGCAACAAAAAAGAGAAAACGGGACTATGTAAAACTAAAGCTTTTGCTTAGTTTTTTAGAAAGGAAACTAAGGGCTTGAAATAACAACATAAAATGTTTGCAAAGTATTCATCTTTAAGGAACTAATGTCCAGAATATATAAAGAACTCAATAGTAAAACTAATAAATGGGCAAAGGATTGGAATAGATACTTCTCAAAAGAGGATATACCAATGGCCAACAGGGTTATGAAAAAATACTCAGAATTGCTAATCATAAGGGAAATGCAAATCAAAACCACAGTGAGATTATCTCACCCCAATTAGGATGGTGGTTATTAAAAAGACAAGTGACAAATTCTGGCAAGGATGTGGAGAAAAACTTTTATAAACTGTTGAGAATGTGAATTAGCCATTATGGGAAAACACGTACATTCAAGTCTCTAGTCTCACCAGCACTTACTATTTTCCATTTTCATAGTAGCCTACCTGATAGGTTTGAGATATAGTATCTTATTATGATTTTCATTTGCATTTCCTTAATGATCATGGTAATGACCATCTTTTCATATGCCTAATGGCAATTTGTGTATCTTACTTGGAGAAATGTCTATCAAAATCCTTCTGCCCTTTTCTCATTCCTCACATCTCAAAAAAAAAAAAAAAAAAAAAAAATTAATAAAAATCCCTCTGCCCGGCCGGGCATGGTGGCTCTCGCCTGTAATCCTAGCACTCTGGGAGGCCCAAGCGGGTGGATTGCTCAAGTTCAGGAGTTCGAAACCAGCCTGAGCAAGAGCGAGACACCGTCTCTACTATAAATAGAAAGAAATTAATTGGCCAACTAATATATATACAAAAAAATCAGCCAGGCATCGTGGCTCATGCCTGTAGTCCCAGCTACTTGGGAGGCTGAGGCAGAAGGATCACTTGAGCCCAGGAGTTTGAGGTTGCTGCAAGATAGGCTGACACCACGGCACTCGCTCTAGCATGGGCAACAAAGTGAGACTGTCTCAAAAAAAAAAAAAAAATCCTTCTGCCCTTTTTAAATTAAGTTTTTTATTGTTGAATTTTAGGGGTTCTTGATATTTTCCAGATATTAATCCCTTATAAGATTTATGATTTACAAATATTTTCTCCCATTCCTCTATAGTCTTATTAAATGAGAAATCATCTAATAAAATTTTTTCCAAATTGTATTTTTTGTACCATGTATGATATCTTTTTTTCATCAGTTGTGTTTAAATCCTGAAACTTGTTCTGCATCTCCTGTTTAGCACATAATTCATTGTAGCTAATCTTTTTCACAGTATTCTACCTTACACTACTCTGCCAGCCCTGGTGATTTTCATTTAAACCGAGTTTCATGCCAGGGAACCCTACTCCATCCTAGGTCATTATGTTTATTTATGTCCAGATAAGTCCTTTTGAGCATTTGGTGTGTTATTACGTGAATTATTTAAGTCTAATCAGTCTCGTAGTACTTGTCCTATAACTTAACTATATTTTCAACTTCTTTACCATTTTTTTTTTTTTATGATGTTTTTATGAGACAGTGTCGCACTCTGTTGCCCAGGCTAGAGTGCTGTGGCGTCAGCCTAGGTCACAGCAACCTCAAACTCCTGGGCTCAAGCGATCCTTCTGCCTCAGCTTCTCGAGTAGCTGGGACTACAGGCATGTGCCACCATGCCCTGATAATTTTTTCTATGTATTTTTAGTTGTCCAATTAATTTCTTTCTATTTTGTTTTTTTTTTTTAGTACAGCCAGGGTCTTGCTCTTGCTCAGGCTGGTCTCAAACTCCTGACCTCAAGCGATCCACCCGCCTCAGCCTACCAGAGTGCTAGGATTATAGGAGTTAGCCACCACACCCGTCCTAATTTCTATTTTCTCAGTAGAGATGGGGTCTCATTCTTGCTCTGGCGGGTCTTGAACTCCTGAACTCAAGGAATCCTCTGGCCTCACAGAATGCTAGGTTTACCGGTTGAGCCACTGCCCTATATGCTTTCTATATGTGAGCCACTGGCCTATATGCTTTCTTATGTTAGAATGAGTCTTGTGACTATAAGAGCAGACATTTCCCCCAACTGTGTTTTTTGACTTTATTTTTAAAATCCATTGAAAATACAGTGAAATTAATATTATATGGAGGCTATATGTCTATGAATTTTAACATAGTTTAATATAACCTTTACCTCAGCCAGGGAACAGAACATTTCCACCATCTCAAATATCTGTTTTTTACTACCCCATTGTGACCACACCCCTCCAACCCCCGTTATTTTTTTTCTATATATTTTTAGTTGGCCAATTAATTTCTTTCTATTTATAGTAGAGACGGAGTCTCGCTCTTGCTCAGGCTGGTTTTGAACTCCTGACCTTGAGCAATCCACCCGTCTCGGTTCCCAGAGTGCTAGGATCATAGGCGTGAGCCATCGCACCTAGCCTTTGACATTTAGTTTTTTTTTTTTTTTTGAGACAGAGTCTCACTTTGTAGCCCAGGCTAGAAGTGAGTGCCAGCCTAGCTCACAGCAACCTCAAACTCCTGTGCTCAAGCAATCCTGCTGCCTCAGCCTTCCGAGTAGCTGGGACTACAGGCATGCGCCATCATGCCTGGCTAATTTTTTCTCTATATATTAGTTGGCCAATCAATTTCTTTTCTATTTATAGTAGAGACGGGGTCTGGCTCTTGCTCAGGTTGGTTTCGAATTCCTGACCTCGAGCGATCCTCCCGCCTCGGCCTCCCAGAGTGCTAGGATTACAGGCGTGAGCTACCGTGACCAGCCGGCATTTAGTTTTTATATAATTTAATGGTACAAGAGATTCTCACATGTTGTTCACTCAGATTCACCATTTGACCCCATTTATTTTTTTTAAATATAATTTTTTACATTATTGTTCATCTGAACCATCTGAGAGCAGGTTGAAGACATTGTGTCCCTTTATCCCCAAATACCTCAGTATATATTTTCTAGAACAAAGACTTATTACCATAACCCCAGTACATTAGGTTATTTATTTATTTATTTATTTGAGGCAGAGTCTTGCTTTGTTGCCCAGGCTAGAGTGAGTGCTGTGGTGTCAGCCTGGCTCACAGCAACCTCAAACTCCTGGGCTCAAGCAATCCTGCTGCCTCTGCCTCCGGACAGGCATGAGCCACCGTGCCCGGCCACATTAGGAAATTTAACTTTGATACAGCACTATTACCTAATCTATAGTCCATACTCAAAAATCATTAATTCCAGTAATGTTTTTCTACAGCTGTTTATTTATTTTTTATATTTTTATTTATTTATTTATTTTGAGACAGAATCTCACTCTGTTACCCGGGCTAGAGTGCCATGGCGTCAGCCTACCTCACAGCAACCTCAAACTCCTGGGCTCAAGCAATCCTACTGCCTCAGCCTCCCAAGTAGCTGGGACTACAGGCATGTGCCACCATGCCCGGCTAATTTTTTCTAGATATTTTTAGTTGGCCAATTAATTTCTTGCTCAGACTGGTTTCGAACTCCTGACTTTGAGCAATCCGCCCTCTTCGGCCTCTCAGAGTGCTAGGATTATAGGTGTGAGCCACTTCACCTGGCCTCTACAGCTATTTAAATTTAGCTATAGTTTAAAATGGTTCAGGATAGCAGTGACAATCAGTTGTCAGTGGTGGTTTGGGCTCCCTTAATCTGAAGCAGGTTTGCTCAATCTTTCTGCTTTCTCTTCTTTGCCCTTGATTTCTGAAGAATACATGCTAATTGTCTTGTAGAGTGCCCCACCCCCTCCCTTATGGGTTTGTCTGCTAACTCATTATTAGACTTAGGGTATGCATTTTTGACAAGAATACCATAAAAGTGTTGTTGGGAGGTAGAAGCTCAGGTACCTTTTGGCACTATTGATAATAAGACCATAGAGTACGGAAATGGACCTTAGCTGGATAAGGGATGGGTGGAGTTGGGGGTTGGAAAGGATGAGAATGTATGAGTAATTGTTCTTAGGCCATTTAAGCTCTTATGTAGAGTTGGAGATTGTTTTAAGTCAATTAGAAAAATGGGTGCAAGTGAAACTGGATTTTATACTCTTCCCATTTGACTATTTTAGAATAGAACATTTGAATCCAGACGATCTGGCCAAATTTCCTGAAGTGGTATTTGGGTACCTGTCTCCATCCATGGTTGTCATCAGCACACCAAACTCTGACTTCAATCCCCTATTTGAAGTAGTGACTGTAAGAGACTTTGATCATAAATTTGAGTGGAGTAGGAAGGAATTCCAGAGTTGGTAAGTTCATTAGGGATTTTATTTTTTTTGGGGGGGAGGGATCTTACTAGAGTTTAAAATCCTAGGAAGCAAATCTTCATGTGTATATTTAATATATATAATTTTTCCAATAAAATTGATTACCAGGCTGGGCGCAGTGGTTCACGCCTGTAATCCTAGCACTCTGGGAGGCTGAGGCAGGCAGATTGCTCAAGGTCAGGAGTTCGAAACCAGCCTGAGCAAGAGCGAGACCCTGTCTCATAAATAGAAAGAAATTAATTGGCTAACTAATATATATAGAAAAAATGAGCCGGGCATGGTGGTGCATGCCTGTAGTCCCAGCTACTTGGGATGTGGAGGCAGGAGGATCGCTTGAGCCCAGGAGTCTGAGGTTGCTGTGAGCTAGGCTGATGCCATGGCACTCACTCTAACCTGGGCAACAAAGCAAGACTCTGTCTAAAAAAAAAAAAAAATTGATTTTTTAATGCGTGACTTAGCATGTAGTGAGGTCATAAGGAACCATCACATTTGGGACAGGTATGGAAAAGGGGTGTGGCCACCAGGTACCTTTTATGTGAAGGTACTGTAGTGTTGG
Source organism: Microcebus murinus (assembly GCF_040939455.1). Classification (NCBI taxonomy): domain Eukaryota; kingdom Metazoa; phylum Chordata; class Mammalia; order Primates; family Cheirogaleidae; genus Microcebus; species Microcebus murinus. The sequence goes on along the minus strand of NC_134105.1, from coordinate 87,667,598 downwards.
CACAGAGATGGACAAGGAGGAAGGTTTGGGGCTGAGAAAGAGCCTCATGCCCCTGCCCAGGGATATCTCCTGAGGGCCGGTCATTTTTTCTGTCTGGTGTCATTGCGAACCCAAATAAGTAGTTGGGTTGTAGCCCTTGTAGTCTCCTTGTCCACCCCTAACCTACACCCTTCCCTATAACTTTCCTTTTCTCCCATACTCTTGTGGTAACTTGGAAACTGACACTATATCATTGCCTGAACTCTTTCACAGAAATAAATACAGCAAACGCCATGATATGGTGGTGTTGAAATTTGTAACTTTATGAGCATTTTAGTTCATTGTGTTTTTCATCTTATACTGTACAGCTGACCAGAAATCATTGTTTATTTAACAAATAGCTCTAAGATTTCTCTCCTTGTTTTTGATTCCAGGGCTTTACGCGTGGCAGAGACCTATAGTTACTCTGTGGAGTTTACTGGTGTGGGAGAACCACCAGCTGGAGCTGAGAGTGTTGGATTCTGTACCCAGATTGGCATCTTTCGGAAAAACGGGGCAAAGGCAGCCGAGTCGTGTGCTTCAGAGCAGCGTGAACAGCATGTTTATAAGCCTGTGAGTGTTCTTTCTCTGTGAGGCAGCTATCGGGGCAGGAAGTGCATTTATTAGGATGGTGAACTCTTTTTGGGTAAAAGTCCCCAAAGTAGAGATGAGTATAAATGACCTTATGTTTTGTGGCTCCACCAAGGAGAATCCTTCAGGCCCCATGACTGTTGGCAGGGTTGGTCTACGGCATCCTTTTGAGACCACCTATCCTTTGCCCTGCCTCAAAGAATGTTTCAGGAATGATCTGCTGGAGTTGTCTCAGAAGACTTCAAAGCAGTACTGCAGCAACCTCTTTGTAATCTGTTAGGTTTATCAGCACTAAGGAGGAATGCCAGCAAGACTTCTTCCCCAGCGAAGTCTCAGGGAATGACTATTAGACTTGAGCCTTCAAACATTTCAGATCCTTTTGGTTTCAAGAAGTGTCATGAAAAAGATCTTTTTCCTTTTAACTGAACCATTTTTCTTTTTTTCTCCGTTTTTCCTGTGATAAGTAGGAATGTTGGGTTAGTGTGAATTAGTAGAAACCTGGCTGGGAGATGGTGGACATTATTAGAATTAGCAAATCAGATAGCTAATGTCCACACATCAGTTGTTGGATTCCCATTACAACTGAGGAATTGACGATAGTAAATGGTAGGAATCTGACATGTGTCTAATATGTATATTTAGTCAATTTCTTATGTTAGAGTTAGTGATGGCTTTGAAAATTCTCCTGTTGTAAGTGTTTTGTTTTTCCCCCCTTTAGGTTGTTACAATCTCATTCCCAAGTCTGCAGCAGGAAAAATACTTCAAGACCACGGTGGTTAGTGAAGTGTGCAAACAAGTGAAAATCATGCGAATGGAATATCTGCGTGGGCTGAAGGAACAGGAGGAGGGCAGGGAACCGAGTAACGAGTCAGACCCTCGCTTATTGGCCCCCATGCTATGGGAGGGACAACTCTATACAGAAGCTGAAAAAGCTAGGATAGAGGCGTCTGCTAAGCCCTTCAGTGTTAAAGATAAGTTCTATGTGCCCCTGCAAAGGCTCCCTGCTTATGTCAGGCTGCACCACTTAGGTGTTAGCGAAGAAAGAATTAGGTCAGTCCTTGCTGACTCCGGAACTTTGAGCAGCGATGGTTCTGCAGTGGCGATTGACCTGCACGATCCTCCTGAACCCGATGATTATTCCGATGATTATCCTGATGGTGACGATTATCCTGATGGTGATGATTATCCTGATGGTGATGATTATCCTGATGGTGATGATTATCCTGATGGTGATGTTGATTATCCTGATGGTGGTGATGATTATCCTGATGGTGGTGATGATTATCCTGATGGTGGTGATGATTATCCTGACGGTGATGATTATCCTGATTGTGATTATCATCCCGGAGATGAGCCCGGAGATGAGCCTGGAGATGAGCCCGGAGCTATCCTTATATCCTGAGATTCAGGATCTTTGATATTTGGGCTCAGAATTTCGTTTGAACTTCTTATGTAGTTGTAGTTCAAGTAATGTTTTTAAAGTTTTAGTATGCATGTCCAAGTTTAAAGCTGGTGGACAAATCTTGGCTTACAGACAGACTGCTGTAAGCCCTGAGAAAGATACGAGGGTTCAACAAGGGTGTGCTTTTTTTTGAAACTGGACATTTTCTTTGATTTTTTTCCAAGAATAAAGTAATTGGATACGGTAATGTCTTAATTTTGAACTTATTTTTATTAGAGCCATTACTTGGGTGTGACATTATTAAGAGTTATGAAATATGCTGTTTAAAGTCTTTACCAAGGGGGTAGAAGTAGCTTTAAAAAATCTTTCTAGGATTTTGTATCTCCTTTGGGCCAAATTCTGTTCCAGGCAATACTTAACCTAAAACATCACACCAAACAGGGATGCAGGTGTTTGCAGGGCATAGAGACCTCTTCATGATGTAACTACTGTCCACTTTTTTTTTTTGAGTCAGAGTCTCAGTCTGTTGCCTGGGCTAGAGTGCTGTGGCATCAGCCTAGCTCACAGCAACCTCAAACTCCTGGGCTCAAGCAATCCTCCTGCCTCAGCCTCTGCACTAGAAGAATGTGCCACCATGCCCGGCTAATTTTTTTAAATATATGTATATTTTTTAGTTGTCCAGCTAATTTCTATTTTTTTTTTTTTTTTGAGACAGAGTCTCGCTTTGTTGCCCAGACTAGAGTGAGTGCCGTGGCGTCAGCCTAGCTCACAGCAACCTCAAACTCCTGGGCTCGAGTGATCCTTCTGCCTCAGCCTCCTGGGTAGCTGGGACTACAGGCATGTGCCACCATGCCCGGCTAATTTTTTATATATATATCAGTTGGCCAATTAATTTCTTTCTATTTATAGTAGAGACGGGGTCTCGCTCTTGCTCAGGCTGGTTTCGAACTCCTGACCTTGAGCAATCCGCCCGCCTCGGCCTCCCAAGAGCTAGGATTACAGGCGTGAGCCACAGCGCCCGGCCTCTATTTTTTTTTAGTAGAGATGGGGTCTCACTCTTGCTCAGGCTGGTCTCAGGATCCTCCCGCCTTGGCCTCCCAGGGTGCTAGGATTATGCATGAGCCACTGCTCCTGGGCAGTCTACGTTTTTTGTTTTTGTTTTGTTTTTGGAGACAGAGTCTCGCTTTGTTGCCCAGACTAGAGTGAGTACCATGGCTTCCTTCAGCCTAGCTCACTGCAACCCCAAACTCCTCAAGCAATCCTCCTGCCTCAGCCTTCCAAGTAGCTGGGACTACAGGGATGTGCCACCATGCCCGGCTAATTTTTTCTATATATATTAATTGGCCAATTGATTTCTTTCTATTTATAGTAGAGACAGGGTCTGGCTCTTGCTCAGGCTGGTTTCGAACTCCTGACCTTGAGCAATCCGCCCACCTCGGCCTCCCAGAGTGCTAGGATTACAGGCATGAGCCACCGTGCCCGGCCTCAGTCTATGTTTTTTTTTTTTTTTTTTTTTTGAGACAGAGTCTCGCTTTGTTGTCCAGGCTAGAGTGAGTGCCGTGGCGTCAGCCTAGCTCACAGCAACCTCACACTCCTGGGCTCGAGCGATCCTTCTGCCTCAGCCTCCCGAGTAGCTGGGACTACAGGCATGCGCCACCATGCCCGGCTAATTTTTTATATACATATCAGTTGGCCAATTAATTTATTTCTATTTTTATAGTAGAGACGGGGTCTCGCTCTTGCTCAGGCTGGTTTTGAACTCCTGACCTTGAGCAATCCGCCCGCCTCGGCCTCCCAGAGAGCTAGGATTACAGGCGTGAGCCACCGCGCCCGGCCTTATGTTTTTTTTTTGAGTGACTTCTTATCCAGGAGCTTTCTGGTTGCAGTTGGAATGGTAGTACAAATGGGAGAAATGTCCAGAGGTAAACTGACAGGCATATTGGCTCTGCCATCTTAGGGACCTAGATGTCAAGTGTCACTTATTGTGGCATACTTAGCATGCATCTTGGGACAAAGAGGTTTGAGCTTTAGCTACCACTTGCATATTCTAAAACATAAAGGAAAAGTGGGACAAAGGGCATGTGGCAGCTGTCTGGTAATGTTTGCTGCAAGTTGTTCTTGGCACTTCCTGTTTCTTGCTATTGACCAGAATGAAATCTTAGGGGCACACATAGCAGCAAGGGAAGCCTGAAAGTGTAATCTTATCCAGGTAGGCCATGTGCCTACTTGGTGGTCTGCCAAAGAACAAGAGGAAAAGGGACATTGTGGCAAGCAACCCGTTTGTGGCACAACTGGAATATCCTAATCTGAATGGCAATGCTGGTGCAGAGTCAGTTCCTGGGAAAAGCTGCCTGGGGACAGTTATTCTCAAGTTTGAACCTTAATTATTAAGTAGATGAGGCTGGGTGCTCGTGGCTCATGCCAGTGTCTCATCTACTCAGAGAGCTGAGGTGGCAGGATCCTTCAGCCCAGGAGTTTGAGGCTACAATAGTGAGCTGCTACGATGCCACTACATTCCACCTTGGGCAACAGATTGATACCCTGTCTGAAAAAAGTCAATGGAAAGAGGATTTGATTAGATGGGAGAGGATGAAGGGATTCTGGAAGAGAATAGTTTTTTTTTTTTTTTTTGAGACAGAGTCTCGCTTTGTTGCCCAGGCTAGAGTGAGTGCCGTGGCTTCAGCCTAGCTCACAGCAACCTCAAACTCCTGGGCTCAAGTGATCCTCCTGCCTCAGCCTCCCGAGTAGCTGGGACCACAGGCATGCACCACCACGCCCGGCTAATTTTTTGTATATATATTTTTAGTTGTCCAATTAATTTCTTTCTAGTAGAGACGGGGTCTCGCTCCTGCTCAGGCTGGTTTCAAACTCCTGACCTTGAGCAATCCATCCGCCTTGGCCTCCCAGAGTGCTAGGATTACAGGTGTGAGCCACCTCACCCGGCCAAGGAAGAGAATAGTTTTTTAATCACATAAACACTGCTAAATCGGCTGTTTTTTCCATGAATTTCATAAACGGCTCTGTTGGACTTCCCATGTATCTACACCGATTTCCCCTTCCACTGGAGTGTCACATGGGCATGTGATCTAGAGATTTGTACTCCTGCCCTGCCTCACCCATTCTCTAAGGCCCTCTTGTCCTCACCTTTTAGGCCTCTGCAGTTTTCACCCTAGGGGTCCCTTCTCATCATTGCCCTTTTGTATTAGAGCCAAGGTTTCTAGCCAAGGTCAGTCCTTTCTCTTTCTCCAAAGTTAGTTGATTAACTTTATCCAAACCTAATCGCTGGAACCCTCACCTGGAATTATTTATTTATTTTTGAGACAGAGTCTCACTCTGTTGCCCGGGCTAGAGTGCTGTGGCATCAGCCTAGCTCACAGCAACCTCAAACTCCTGGGCTCAAGCCATCCTCCTGCCTCAGCCTCCCAAGTAGCTGGGACTACAGGCATGCACCACCATGCCCGGCTAATTTTTTCTATATATTTTTAGCTGGCCAATTAATTTCTTTCTATTTTTAGTAGAGATAGGGTCTCCCTCTTGCTCAGGCTGGTCTCTTGAGCCACCCCCCTCCTCAGCCTCCCAGAGTGCCAGGATTACAGGCGTGAGCCACCGCACCTGGCCTCACCTGGAAAACTTTTTTTTTTTTTTTTTTGAGACAGAGTCTCACTTTGTTGCCCAGGCTAGAGTGAGTGCCATGGCGTCAGCCTAGCTCACAGCAACCTCAAACTCCTGGGCTCGAGTGATCCTTCTGCCTCAGCCTCCCGGGTAGCTGGGACTACAGGCATGCGCCACCATGCCCGGCTAATTTTTTTATATATATATCAGTTGGCCAATTAATTCCTTTCTATTTATAGTAGAGACGGGGTCTCGCTCTTGCTCAGGCTGGCTTCGAACTCCTGACCTTAAGCAATCCGCCCGCCTCGGCCTCCCAAGAGCTAGGATTACAGGCGTGAGCCACAGCGCCCGGCCTGGAAAACTTTTAAGTACTCATGACAGAAATGGGGCTGAAGCTACTCTTTTCTCTTGGCCCTCCTAGTCTTTCTGCAGCTTCTGTATCAACATTCTTGAAGTTTATATCTTTACCGCTCTACCTTGATACAGGCCTTTCTTTGCACATTGAAAGGCTCAAATACTTTGAAGCCAGAGGTTGGCAAACATTTTTGTAGGGTTAGATAGTAAATCTTTTCCAGGTCATCTGGTCTCTCTCACAACTACTCAACTCTGCTTGGGTTGAGTATAAGCAGCCTTAGATAATATGTAAAAATGTGGGTGTGCCTGTGTTCACTAAAACATTTACTAAAAAGGCAGCTGCCAGATTTTGTCCATAGTTTGCAGACCCTTATTCTAAACAAAGTCAAACACCATTTACCTTTTAGTAGCACAGAAATGGTATTCTTTCTAAAGGGGAAAAAAATCAATTACAGATCTAATTCCCTACTGCCATAAATTCCTGAGGCTATAAATGCAGAAGCAACCAAAGTCAGGTTTGCTAAGGAAGTTTTTACCTGACGTGTAAAGGTTCTTGTAAGTGCTAAGGGTATAATGCCTGGCACAAGGTTCTTGTAAGTGCTAAGGGTATAATGCCTGGCACAAGGTATGTGTTCTATCTGAGGTAACCATGTTGATCTTAGGAGTATTGTTAGAGAATCTCACTATCCATTCTTTTTTTTTTTTTTTTTTTTTGAGACAGAGTCTCGCTTTGTTGCCCAGGCTAGAGTGAGTGCCATGGCATCAGCCTAGCTCACAGCAACCTCAAACTCCTGGGCTCAAGCAATCCTCCTGCCTCAGCCTCCCGAGTAGCTGGGACTACAGGCATGCACCACCATGCCCGGCTAATTTTTTCTATATATATTAGTTGGCCAATTAATTTTTCTATTTATAGTAGAGACAGGGTCTCGCTCTTGCTCAGGTTGGTTTCGAACTCCTGAACTCAAACGATCCGCCCGGCTCGGCCTCCCAGAGAGCTAGGATTACAGGCGTGAGCCACCGCGCCCGGCCTCACTATCCATTCTTGCAGGGTTCATTCTTATATCCAGGCAGCCAGTTTTCACAGCAGCGCATATTGTAGACCTAGAGAGTGAAGATTAACATTCCTCTGCAAGATTGTTTCTAGAACAGAATGGTCAAATACACCACAGGTTTATGGAAAGAAGCAGAACAGTGGCAACCCTACACTCTATGTGTAGAATCCCCTCTGCTTTATATAGAAAGAGTTGTATGTACCTCCTACCCAGATCTCTGGTACCTCTCAGGCATCTGCAGAATGTGGGAACCTGCTGAAATGAAGTGTTATCCTTTTCCAGTTACTGCCTCTGTTCAGTCTGGTCATCTGCTCTCCCTTTACCCACCTCTGAGGGCATCCCAGTGTGCAGTGCTGGATGGCAATTCCTCTTTTCCACTCTTTTCAGTTGTGAGAATAATTTTCTTGGAGCTTTGTAAGAAAGAGGGGATTGGAAAGAAACTGAGCTCTTCATGTCTTCAAGTGTTTATGCTATTTTCACTTCTGAAATTTCACAATCATATGGTTTAAGTGGGCTTTTTCTTAGGCCCCCTTTATTTGGGGAAGTTTTCATATAATAACTTTAATTTTCTTGCCTTTGCTTTTTTGCAAGACCCCAAGAGATGGGGTCTTGTTGCCCAGGCTGGGGTGCAGTGGCATGATCATAGCTTATTGCAACCTTGAACTCCTGGGCTCTAGCCATCTTCCTGCTTCAGTCTTGTGAATAGCTGGGACTATAGGCTAGTGTCACCATGCCTGGCTAATTTTTAAAATTTTTGTAGAGTCAGAGTCTCAACTATATTGCCCAGGCTGGTTTCAAACTCCTGGCCTCAAGTGATTTTCCTGCCTTGGCCTCCCAAAATGTTGGGATTACAGGCCTGAATCACCGTGACTGGCCGTGTTTGCTTTCTTGATAGGGAACTCCTACTGATTATATATTATACCATATATCTGGAGTAAGGCATATTTGCTGCTACCATAATCCCAGAGCTAAGTATTAATTTTAGAACATGTGGTTTGAGAAGCTTCTTGTTGCAGACTATTGGAGGGGAAATATTCTATTGTCAAACTTAAATTCTGCTTGAAGGCCAGGTGTGATGGCTCATGCCTGTAATCCTGGCACTCTGGGAGGCTGAGGCGGGAGGATCGCTCAAGATCAGGAGTTCCAAACCAGCCTGAGCAAGAGCGAGACCCCCGTCTCTACTAAAAAAATAGAAATTAATTGGCCAATTAATATATATAGAAAAAATTAGCCAGGCATGGTGGCACATGCCTGTAGTCCCAGCTACTCAGGAGGCTGAGGCAACAGGATTGCTTGAGCCCAGGAGTTTGAGGTTGCTCTAAGCTAGGCTAATGGCCTGGCACTGTAGCCCAGGCAACAGAGTGAAACTCTGTCTCAAACAAACAAACAAAAAAAACCCTGCAGGCCTGGTGTGGTGGCTCATGCCTGTAGTCCCAGCACTTTGGGAAGCCAAGATGGGAGAATCGCTTGAGCCCAGGAGTTTGAGACCAGCCTGAGCCACACAGACCCCCGTTTCTACAAAAAATATAAAAATTAGCCAGGTGTGGTAGTGTGTGCCTGTAGTCCTAGCTACTTGGGAGGCTCAAATAGGATGGTTTGAGCCCAGGAATTTGAGGTTGCTGTGAGCTAGGATAACACTACTGCACTCTAGCCAGGGGAACACAGTGAGACCCCATCTCAAAAAAAAAAGTAAATTGCAAAGTTTTTCTATAATAACCTTAATTTTTAAATTACAAAAGCAAAAGATAAAGACAACTCAGAAATATTTATTTTAAAAATATTTTCACTTTTTTTTTAACCATAGAACTATATAGAATTTAAAGACTTTAAGTAAATTGTTTATCCTTAATATCTACCCTCCCACACCCTTTTGGGAACTCGAAGACTCTCAAATTCACTCCTTCTCTTGAAGGGAACATTCCTGCCCACCATTCCTCATAGAATTCCCGTGGACAAACTGTCCTTTTAAAAAAGTACTTTAGGCCGGGCACAGTGGCTCACGCCTGTAATCCTAGTACTCTGGGAGGCCGAGGCGGGCAGATTGCTCGAGGTCAGGAGTTCGAAACCAGCCTGAGCAAGAGCGAGACTCCATCTCTACTATAAATATAAAGAAATTAATTGGCCAACTAATATATATACAAAAAATGAGCTGGGCATGGTGGCCCATACCTGTAGTCCCAGCTACTTGGGAGGCTGAGGCAGGAGGATTGCTTGAGCCCAGGAGATTGAGGTTGCTGTGAGCTAGGCTGATGCCATGGCACTCACTCTAGCCTGGGCAACAAAGCAAGACTTTGTCTCAAAAAAAAAAAAAAAATTAAAAAAAAATAAAAAGTACTTCAAAAGTTTTTAATTTTTGTAGAGATGCGGGTCTTACTGTTTTCCCAGGCTGGTCTTGAACCCCTGGCCTCAAGCAATTGCCCCACCTCTACTTCCCAAAGTGCTGGGTTTATAGGCATGAACCACTACAATGAGCCTAAGTGTCCTTTTTTGATTACAATTATTTCACGCAAATGGTATTTACTATATATTTTTGATATAACTTCCTTTATCTTTAACAAGGTATTTTATAACTACATCTAAATGTACTCCATTCTTTATTGATTACATGTGGTCTTACATTAATAGTAGTGCATAAACTTCATGCTAAAATTCAAATCGCTTATAAGCCATCAAAGGTTTCTTATTTTTCTTCCCAATTAACTACAAGTGGATTCCCATTTTGTAAGAACCTGTGGCCTTCTTGGGGATAGACTGTTTCTTTTTTCTAGGAAAACTACTTGAATGGGCCACATAGTTTGCAAATACAAAGTAGAGGCCTCAAAAAGAAAACCTTAAGATGTCTTTGCTCCAGAGAATTAAACTGCACTGTATAGCAACAAAAAATGTGGTTTGACAGGCAGTTTTCTTTAGGAGACCCCTGCCCCAGACTAGATGTGATATACATTAAGAGGTTTTTTTTTTTGAGACAGGGTCTTACTCTGTTGCCTGGGCTAGAGTGCTGTGGCATCAGCTTAGCTCACAGCAACCTCAAACTCCTTGGGTCAAAGGACCCTCCTGCCTCAGCCTCCTGAGTAGCTGGGACTGCAGGCATGTGCCACCATGCCCGCTAATTTTTTTTTAATGTATATATTTTTTAGTTGTCCAGCTAATTTATTTGTATTTCTTTTAGTAGAGATGGGGTTTCACTCTTGCTCAGGCTGGTCTCAAACTCCTAAACTCAAACGATCCTCCCACCTCGGCCTCCCAGAGTGCTAGGATTACAGGTGTGAGCCACTGCACGTGGCATAGTTTCATCAGTTTTTTTTTTTTTTTTTTTGAGACAGAGTCTCGCTTTGTTGCCCAGGCTAGAGTGAGTGCCGTGGCGTCAGCCTAGCTCACAGCAACCTCACACTCCTGGGCTCGAGTGATCCTTCTGCCTCAGCCTCCCGGGTAGCTGGGACTACAGGCATGCGCCACCATGCCCGGCTAATTTTTTATATATATATCAGTTGGCCAATTAATTTCTTTCTATTTATAGTAGAGACGGGGTCTCGCTCTTGCTCAGGCTGGTAGTTTCATCAGTTTTTGACATGCACTGTTTTTTTTTTTTTTTTTTTGAGACAGAGTCTCACTCTGTTGCCGGGGCTAGAGTGAGTGCCATGGCGTCAGCCTAGCTCACAGCAACCTCAAACTCCTGGGCTCAAGCGATCCTACTGCCTCAGCCTCCCGAGTAGCTGGGACTACAGGCATGCGCCACCATGCCTGGCTAATTTTTTGTATATATATTAGTTGGCCAATTAATTTCTTTCTATTTATAGTAGAGACAGGGTCTCGCTCTTGCTCAGGCTGGTTTTGAACTCCTGACCTTGAGCAATCTGCCCGCCTCAGCCTCCCAGAGTGCTAGGATTACAGGCGTGAGCCACCCCGCCCAGCGACATGCACTTTTGAGATGCGAAATGCAGCTCCTTCAGTGCTCCCCAAACGTGCCCCACTTGGGCTTTTCCTCAGGCAGCAGCAGGACCCAGCTCACCTTTTCCTGGCTTTTCTCCAACCTCTACCCTTTCTGCTCCTCTCTTCTCTGATTTCCGACCTTCCTCAGGCCCAGTAGTTTAGGTCTTCCAAAGTGTTGTCCTCAGCCCTCAATTCTGCCCCTGGTTATCAAGGAATAAATCTAAATAAACGCAAGCCCCTCAATTAGAGTTTGGGTGCCAAAAACATAAAAAAAAAACCTTTTTTTTTTTTTTTTTTTAGCAACCTGGTTTGAACAATAAAAAATCTTTACCTCCGTATACTTGGTCCCATGGAGACTGTGTTGAGCAGTTGGCAGTCTGGGACAGCACTGTCGGCAGTAGCAGTGTGGAATCTTTTGAAGACTTTGAGAAAAATGGATTTCTGCCTTCATGGAGGATGATAGGCGTTAACTGCAGAAAACATGATTTATCATTATATATGATGCACATCCTTGGGAATATCTAGAAAAACACTTAGGAACATAGCTGAGGTCTAGCAAACAAGCTGGTAGGACCTAGAAGTCAGGAATGTGTACAGTAAATGTTGTACAGAATGTGTACAGGGTTTTGAAGCCAGCAGCATGCCCGTTACCTACCTTTTATCTTGAAAATTAACAATTTATGCCCTCTTTATCTGTTGGGTTCTAATGTTCCTGCCAAATTATATGTACTCTTTGCACTTTTTTTTGCCTTCATGGCTGCAATTATCTCTTGTTTCTACCTGTTCCATTTCATCCTGTATGCTATGAGTCAAGCTAGAATTAGTCAAATTAAGCTGTGCTTATTTTAGGTTGGACGCGGTGGCTCACGCCTGTAATCCTAGCCCTCTGGGAGGCCGAGGCGGGCGGATTGCTCGAGGTCAGGAGTTCAAAACCAGCCTGAGCAAGAGCCAGACCCCCGTCTCTACTATAAAGAAATTAATTAGCCAACTATTATATATATATAATTATATATATATAATAGTTGGCTATATATATATATATTAGCCAGGCATGGTGGTACATGCCTGTAGTTCCAGCTACTTGGGAGACTGAGGCAGGAGGATTGCTTGAGCCCAGAGTTTGAGGTTGCTGTGAGCTAGGCTGATGCCATGCCACTCACTCTAGCCTGGATAACAAAGTGAGACTCTGCTCAAAAAAAAAAAAAAAGCTGTGCTTATTTTATTGTCTTTCCCCGAAACACTCCCTCCTCCCACACCTCACCCTTGACCCATCAGAGCCTAAGCTTTCAATGAGTGGGCCCTGTGTTTTCCCACTGCTGTGTCTTTGTCCAGGCCTGTCCCTGTCTGTCTGCCCTTTATCATGCTGCCCTCCCAGGGCTTTATGGTAGAAATCCTCATGGAACTACATTTACACAGAATCTTTCATTAATCCTACAGCAAAGGGAACAATTTTACCTTATGTAAGCAAAGTATGCAATGTTTCAAGATCTTTTTTCTTTTTGAGACAGAGTCTTGCTCTGTCACCCTGGCCTAGAGTGCAGTGGTGTCATCATAGCTCACTGGAATCTCGAACTCCTGGACTCAGATGATCCTCCCCCCTCAGCCTCCTGAGTAGCTGGGAATAGAGGCATGAGCCACTGCACCTGGCTTGCAATCTTTTAAATAATGGTTCAAATTATTTAAAATTATCACTGAAGAACTGGGTGCCATGGCTCATGCCTGTAATCCTAGCACTTTGGGAGGCCGAGGTGAGAGGATTGCTTGAGGTTAGGAGTTCAAAATTAGGCTGGGCAATATAGTCAGACACCACTTCAAAAAAAAAAATAATTTAAACAAAGTAGATGGGTGCAGTGCATGCCTGTAATCCTAGCTACTCACGAGGCTGAGGCAGTAGGATTGCTTGAGCCCAGGAGTTTGAGGCTGTAGTGAGCTATGATGATGCCACTGCACTCTAGCCTGGGGGGCAGAGCAAAATCCTATCTGCACATACTTTTCCTATTTAACCACTTCGGGACCAGCATTGACTATAGTTGATAGCTACAGATGAACATGCACAGCGACTTTAGCCAACAGCCGTGATATGACTTTTCTAATTTTTCATTTATCAAAATAAAATTGTGGGCCGGGCGCGGTGGCTCACGCCTGTAATCCTAGCTCTCTGGGAGGCCGAGGCGGGCCGATTGCTCGAGATCAGGAGTTCGAAACCAGCCTGAGCAAGAGTGAGACCCCGTCTCTACTATAAATAGAAAGAAATTAATTGGCCAACTAATATATATATACAAAAAAAATTAGCCGGGCGCGGTGGCGAATGCCTGTAGTCCCAGCTACTTGGGAGGCTGAGGCAGGAGGATTGCTTGAGCCCAGGAGTTTGAGGTTGCTGTGAGCTAGACTGACGCCACGGCACTCACTCTAGCCTGGGCAATAAAGTGAGACTCTGTCTCAAAAAAAAAAATAAATAAAAAAATAAAATTGTGAACATTTAAAAATAACATAATGAAAACATCTACGTATATGTTACCTATTCTGATTTGCATTACAAGTAAAGCTGCCTGTAAAGTAAAACAAGTTTTTCAGCGCTTTCAAGCTTTCCTCATCACACAACAGCAAAACGGATCTGTCGTCAATGCACTGCACAAACTATCGTGTGGACTATGAGTGCCCGCTGTGGGCTGGTGAGCGCTGTACCGAGGTGGTTAAAGTAACTGCACGTGCTTACTTGCTTTGAGGACTGCCAAATGTAGGATGCAAAAAATCTTAGGTATGCCAATTTTCTGCAGAGGTTCGAAGTTTTCTGTAATGCATACTCTCAGGAAAATCACTGTGGAAATGGTTTAAGATCTGCTGTGAAATCGATTTCTTAAGAAATGGTTGAGGAGACCTGGCGGTGGCTCATGCCTGTAATCCTAGCACTCTGGGAGGCCGAGGCGGGCGGATTGCTCGAGCTCAGGAGTTCGAAACCAGCCTGAGTAAGAGCGAGACCCCGTCTCTACTATAAACAGAAAGAAATTAATTGGCCAACTAATATCTATATAAAAAATGAGCCGGGCATGGTGGTGCATGCCTGTAGTCCCAGCTACTCGGGAGGCTGAGGCAGGAAGATCGCTTGAGCCCAGGAGATTGAGGTTGCTGTGAACTGGGCTGATGCCATGGCACTCACTCTAGCCTGGGCAACAAAGTGAGACTCTGTGTCAAAAAATAAATAAATAAAAAAATAAAGAACATCTAAACTTTTAAGATATGATTTTTATTGAACATATATAAGATTCACCTTTACATTATTATAAACACTTTACAAATTATTGTTAAAAAAAGGAAACACTTCCTGGATTTATCACTGTATACTTGAAACAAAGAAATGTAATATATAAATATGAAGGTCATTCTCCAAGTATTAAAACAAAATACTGACGGAATCACTTCAATAACATTTTCATAAACATTTGTATGGTCACCCACACACTGTACCAACTTCTAAAAAATCACACACATGAGAGAAAAGTGATCCCCAAAATAAGGTATATTTTCAAAAACAGCCAAATTGAATGTACTCTAAATGTCTTCCCCTGCATGGGATTTGGTCAATGAATATTAATGTGAGAATTTTGTAATGTACACAAGATAAATATTTGAAAAATGCAGAATACATTGTGTAAATTAAAAAATCTGTCAACTTTGTTGTATGGGGAGTACACAGACCACCCACATGAACACTTAGAATATACTATGTATACATTATGAAAATCGCATATATAAGGGAATAAGGCCTTTATTTCCCGAGCAGTCTTAAAACAGGCTTAATATAGGTATACTTCATCCTTTATAGTTTAGACTTCATATTCTTTAACATTTCAGCTATTAACATTATGCATAGTACCTAAGCCAACATGTAAGTAGTGGTATAACACAATTTCAACTACAGTACTTGATTATATTCACATGACGTACCATCTAAGTGAGCTGACCAAGTTAAAGACCTGTTAAGAAAATAAAATGCAACCCCATCACGTGAGCCCAGTTTGTCTCAGAGCATTGTTATATATTCTGGGAGCCTAATACTTCAGAGTATGTACTTCAGTGAAGTTCTTAATAATACTGTCAGCTTGAGCTTGTAAAGTGGTCCAGTTATGGAAAACTAAAAGTCTAAAATCACTTCTGGATGTTTTAATTTATTAAAACTCATTGCTGCCTGAATTTGAATATGTTTTGACTGGAGGTTAGTTGAAGATTTTTTTTTCCCTCTTTTAGCAAGCAAATGGGCTAAGTGGTCAACCTCTGTGGCTTATAGTTTTGTACAAAAAAACATATATAAAAGAATCTAGTCTGGATATTATTCTGGATTATTAATCTAGTCTAGATATTATTATGCTGGAATGGGATGCTGGAGTTTAGGATTATTGGTTAAGACTTGCTCAGATCATAAGTACTAATCCACATTAGTTATTTGTAAAAAGAAGCTTTCAAAATCACCAGGAGTCAACCATTCAAGCGTGAACTGATGGCCAAGCCTTCTCTGCCATCAGTCCCCTTCACATCCTGTCTGGTCTCAATCACCAGCTCAGCCCACAGGCAGTGGTCTCCGGACTAGCCTGTGCATTCTCCCAAACAAGGTATTTAAGACTATTTCTTATCTCATTACAAATACAGAGTTTTAAAACACCATGAGTCTTTTTCTCTAGGATAGAATTAGAAAAAGTATTATATACATCTACAAATTTGCTAAGACTGGTTGATTTGAAATTTGATGTTAATGTTTAAAAATCAATGTCTTGAGAATCTAATTTTTCAAATCCAATTGTCTAAACTCAGAATCAAAAGTGGATTTTATTTAATAAGTAGATTTTTTCAATAGCTATGTGGTTAAGATGTTAACAATGTATGTTCTAAGCACTAGAAAGGCAGGCAGACACTTACGAAACCATTAACAAATATTTTGAAAGGACTGTACTGAAATTTGAATGCAAAGTGTGCCAATGGAACACAAAATAGAATAAAATGAACCCAGACTTTCACTGACTACAAAGGATATAGCTATGAGTGCTTTCTTCTTCCTAATCAATGTTTCTATTTATTAAAATATTTGCTATATTTACTAGTACATAAATCAAGATGTGTTTGGTGGCTGCTAAAATTATAAAGGCATGATTTTTATGCATTTCAAAATCTCTCCACATTAAAAAAAAAATTCTGTACCATTTTAAATATCGAGAACCAGTCTTATATAAAGGTATAGGGCCAAGGACAGCTAAGGATGAGTAAGACAGGGAGGGTACTGCTCTGATTACAGCACCTCTTATATGTCTGATGAATGTCCTTGCTGAACCCCACTCACAATCTAATTTAATCGTTTCCAAAACTGCAAATCATTTGCAGAAGTGACAATAAAAAATATAGCCTAGAAATAATATTTTGAAGATAGAAAAATATATTTTAAAAAAAGTCATAATAAATATCTCTCTAAACAGTATCTTCCTATCTCTATAAAAACCTTTCTTTGATTTTTTTCCATAATATATAATGAATGGATCAGTTCATATGAAGATAGACAGCAAATCTTTACCACTTGTGATAACATTTTCCTTGGTTACACCAAAATGTTCAGATCAATGCTTTTTTCTTAAAAATAAATCTTAAAAAATAAAAAGTATCTAATAACTCAGAAAACCCTCTCGATATTCAAAATATTATAAAATAGTGTAATCTTTAAAAAATTTTAAGAATCTATTTGTTAAAATAGGATTAACGTAGAGTCTCTGAAATATTTTAAAAAATAAACAAATGTTCTAACGTTAACTATTCAAATTTTTCTATACCTCTAAATTTGGATATTAAAATAATTTCTCCCCTATTTTGCCAATGTGAAAATTCCTAGATCAAAGTAATTCTATTCTGACATATTATCTTTTTTGGAGATGATTTTGAAAGAAAGAATTGGGGAATTGCTGGTTCTACAGAATCTACATTTTTCTTCATTGACTGAGTGATTCCTAGAAAGTTTAGATCTTTCCACATGGCAATTGTCATGTAAGACCAGGAAAACTCTAAGGTTTTTTATCTGCTGTGCTGTTAAACTGGATCCAGAATAGATATTCTTATTTTAAAAGCTATATTTTATGTATGTTATATTCTATTTTTGCCTTAAAACAACTACCTTCTGATAAAGAAGAGAACACAGTATCTGATCATGGGGTGCTAAAATAGAAAACCACTGTCTGCCTTAGAGGTGTTGTGTGGAGCAGCTGTCCTGTCTGATACTCACTACCTCTCTGGAATAATTTTTAGTTTCAGATAAGTCTGAATTTACATAGAAAAGGCTTCTCTGTTTCTGATCATATCACAATTTTCCTCTTGTTCTAAACTTTTTGACCCCTAAAACCAGCAGATCTAATAATATTCAGTGAGTTAAAACAGCTCTTCTGTAAGAGTGCCTTAAAGTAGCCTAACATATTGAATATTAAACTTATTTTGAATCCTTTATGTAGTGCTAATGGGGACTCTGCAGCTCATCTAATATTAACAAGTAACAATATACATTGATATATTGCATAATAATGGCATTACATCCATTCATGTATCTCAGACTTAAACGCACTTAGCATTTGATTTATGACTGATACATTTACAATTATTAAGCATTTTACATGTTGAAATTGTAGTCTAACATTTTCCCAAAGCATGAACACCCACACTTTATCAATTATTATATCAAAGAGAGTTAATCAACTTGGTACAATACTGTAGGTAGTATAATACGGAAGATTTCTTTAACAGGAATTATAATTATCTTGACAGAATTTATAGGTTTATAGGATATAAATGATATTCCCTTATTGTCTCTCAAACATAAAATTTACAAACACCCCATATAGCCCCAATCTGTTGAGCACCTTTATCACAGACTTTACACTTGAATACTAAAATTATACTCCGAGGTGTATAATGCTGTTGACCCCACTGGAGTGTTTTGAAAGAAAAAGGCTTTTCGTTACCCGTGCAGCAACTCCTGAGGCCATGGACTTCCAAGGCACACACCGCACAGTGCCTTGAAACTGCCACTCAGGTGCTCCCTTTCGGCGGGTGGGGAAGGATGGTGGTGGGCACTTCCACAGAGGAAATCAGCTTTGCCTTTCCTCTTGTTAGATGAACTTCATTTTTTAAATAGGTTCATTTTCTTTTCTATTAAAGTGCTTGAATAAAATGCATTGATACATCAATTATCCACATCTTAAATCCACAGGGCAACTTCGGTGCACCAGCTCGACTTCTAGCGTTTGATCACCACTTGTTCATAAGCTCCAGATCCCACCCTAAACAGCAGGGGAAAAAAAAAAAAACGTCAAAAGTTTGAGCCCGTAGTGTTTGCAATTGTTCTAAGTAACCTTGGCCGTCCCCTCCCCCACAGATGGTGCATTAGGCATTTTTCTATTAGGTTTGATTTCCACAAGGTTTACGGTATCACAGATAGAAAAGACTTGAAATAGTAAATGTTTATAATTAATACATTGAATTAGTCTATGAACCTCTCACACTTATTAATCCATAATAATCTAGTAACATTTCCCAATTCTTTTTTTTTTTTGAGACAGAGTCTCGCTTTGTTGCCCAGGCTAGAATGACTGCCATGGCGTCAGCCTAGCTCACAGCAACCTCAAACTCCTGGGCTTAAGCAATCCTGCTGCCTCAGCCTCCTAAGTAGCTGGGACTACAGGCATTCGCCACCATGCCCGGCTAATTTTTTCTATATATATTAGTTGGCCAATTAATTTCTTTCTATTTATAGTAGAGACGGGGTCTCGCTCTTGCTCAGGCTGGTTTTGAACTCCTGACCTCGAGCAATCCGCCCCCCTCGGCCTCCCAGAGTGCTAGGATTACAGGCGTGAGCCACCCGCGCCCGGCCGGTTTTGTTTTTTTTTAAACAGTCTGTATTTTAATAAGATACTATTCGTACTACATACCTATTTGGAAGATGATGACTGCCAAAGGTTGTACTTCCCCCAGGACCTACAAACAACCTCAGTCCTTCTTCTGCAATACACATTGAAAATGTTTGTTACATGTACAATTCTTAGACTACTGTCAAATAATATGTCGTCATAATTCATAATTTACATTTCATTTCATTAAATAAAAAACCTAAAAAACAAAGTTACATACATGTTTTAAAATAGGCAATTTAAAAGATATCCTAACAGTCATTTCTCATCAACCTTCCTTAAGCTCTTTTTCTTTTAAATGAGTAAGGAAGACAGCTCTTCCTACAAATTTTCACAACTAAAGTTTAATTATTTCTCTTTACAACCAGTTACATAATGAACCCAAGTCCATTGTTAAGTGCTATTCACACCAACATGAGTAATTATACCTTTCAAACTGGTGGCATATAAATTTTCAGTTTCAGTGAAACTACTAAGCAAGGAATGACGAATTCTGTTATTTACTATGGTTTTAAGACCACAACCCCCAACCCTCCAGATTATAAGAGCGGCTTGAAGTCCTTAGGATAGAGCAGGCATTAATACCTATTATAAGGTATATGAACATGGGTGACATGGATGTATAGTTAAAAATACAATAAAAGCCTTCTTTAAAATTGAACTCTTTTAACTAAAGTTTGTTGTTTTTCCAAATTCAATATTCATTCTTAAAAATAAATGAGCTACAGGGCATGAAATTTGTTTTACATGTATGCCTTAGTGCCATGATGTTCTGGCTGACCTCTTTACTGCTGACCTGGGTCACAGAACTGGACTATAGACATCTATACTTAACAGTAATCTACACACCTTCCGCACTGGAATCTAGGCTGAAGTCTTGACTTTGTAATATCTTCTCCACTATATCATCTGCATCCACTCTGGTGTCATCAACTCGCTTCAGCTGAGACTCTACAGAATCTTGTTTCACTGGACATCTTTGAAAAGAATTAAAATACTTTTGTTTCCCTCCTTTCTATTATTTCATGAAAACAAAGGTTTTTTTTAAATTTAAATTTTTCTTTTAAACTAAAAGCAAACCTGTTGAGTTTTTCTGACGTTGAATCTTCTTTCTCAGCTGTATCAAGATTTGGTTCATCTATTTTTTGCTCAATTTCATCACATGGCTCTAGAATACTTTCAACTCCTGTTGATGTACTTCCTACTGAGGTATTTCTCCTATGGCAGAGCTCAGAGAAACTAGATGACCTGGAGTGACATGTGCTATACCCTGTCAGAGAAAATCACTTTGGATATAGTACCAATATCAAACACAGTGCAATTTAATAGCCTTCTCCCACACCACAGGAGGTTCAAATCCCTTTAGAACGATAAGAAATTCAACTTCACTTTAGCCTCTACCTGATACTTTTGACTGCTGGCTTGCATAGCTTGATGTTCTGGAATGTCCACAGGCACCAAGTTCATCTGGAACAGAGGCGCTCTTTGCTGAAAGATCTGCAGTATGGTATAACATGATGTTACTATTACTGCCAACAACTTAATGGTCAATTAATCTGTGGATTTTCTAAACTCTCTAAGTTCATTATCAAGAAAAATACGTTACAAAGTGAAAGACATCCCTTTAAATCAATACAATGGAAACAACTGTTTTTGCAAAAAATACAAAGTACTTATTATATACCTTAGTTTACTGATGCATTATGTTTTTCACAACATTTAAAAGCACTCTGTCGTAAAATTATTACAGTTTTTTTTTTTTTTTTTTGAGACAGAGTCTCGCTTGTTGACCAGGTTAGAGTGAGTGCCGTGGCGTCAGCCTAGCTCACAGCAACCTCAAACTCCTGGGCTCAAGCAATCCTTCTGCCTCAGCCTCCCGAGTAGCTGGGACTACAGGCATGTGCCACCATGCCCGGCTAATTTTATATATATATTAGTTGGCCAATTAATTTCTTTCTCTTTATAGTAGAGACGGGGTCTTGCTCAGGCTGGTTTTGAACTCCTGACCTCGAGCAATCCGCCTGCCTCAGCCTCCCAGAGTGCTAGGATTACAGGCGTGAGCCACTGCGCCCGGCTTATTACAGTTTTTGTATTCAGCATTTCTCCAATAAAAATGAGCCAGGTGTATTCTTATAAATTCTCACAAAATTGCTAGGTTTTAGTGTGATTTCTGAGGAAATATTGCTTCCTCAAAAACCCACCACAGCAGCAATCTAAACAGCACTTTATTGCTTTAACGTTAGTGTTGCTAGTGCTAGGCTATAATTTGGGCAATGTCTGTGGCTTAAATCAACACAGCATGGAATGTGGCACTGAGAATAAAAGTTCTCAAGAAACTGATTATAGTATTCGGTTTCAAAGTACATGTACAAAATGCAGTGTCAAGGCCACTTCTAGGAGGTCCCTGATCACGTGCATATTCCAGGTGCCAATTATATATTTCCAGAGCCAGGCTTCTTCCACAGAATGAGGAACAGTAGCCATTTTCCTTAGGGTGAAATATTTGGAAGCTAGAACTGTTTTCAACTTAGAAGCAGAAAGAAAGCAATTGAGTAATACAGTTATTATAGCAGCAGTGCTATAAATGACATTGAATGTAGTGGGACCAACAAATGCTGCCAAACAAGTAAGCTACTGGAGCCACCTGGCCCTCTGCAAAGGTTTCTCATTTCTGGACAGGCTGTAAGTATCCCGAGCATCTCTGCAGTGGTTCCAAACCCAAAGTTAGCGCCAACAAAGTCTGAACTCAAAGAGTTGGTTCATATCAAGAGCTAACCCTTTACTCCCGGGGTTGGCTCGGATCTTAAATCATCCACTTGTCTTCTTGTTTTCAGAATCTATTCAAACAATAAATATTTATTAAGCTTTTGCCAAGTCAATTGTGCTCAATACTGTTTGTAGCATAGAAAGTACAAAATGAAGAAGACAAAATACATGCTCAGAGTTCAGAGGTAGAAGCAAAAGTTATAATACAATGTGGCAAGTATTAAAATACAAGCACCAGGAAGAAGCTATTAAGAGCTCTGAAGAACAGTGCATCTAACACAACCTGGCAATGGAGGGAAAGAGCAGCTAACATCAGGACTTTAACAAGGCATAGGAACTCTTCAGCCAGATCAGTGTGGAAAGGCACAGGGAAGAGCACACCTTGTTTGCAGAGAAGCAGACAGGTTAGCATGCAGGGTAGTGGTGTAGCTTGGCCAAAAGATCCCTAAACTTTTTGGCACCAGGGACCAGTTTCATGGAAAACAACTTTTACATGGACCAGGGTCAGGGGTGGCTTCAGGAAGATTCAAGCACATTACATTTATTATGAAGTCAAACCTCTCTGCTAGTGATAATCTGTATTTGCAGCAGGGCCCTAGTGCTAGCATCACCGCCTCAGCTCCAACTCAGATCATGAGGCACCAGATTCTCATAAGGCGCACAACCTAGATCCCTCAGTTTACAGTAGGGTTCACACTCCTATGATAATCTAATGCCATGGAAGCAGCTGTAAATACAGATGAAGCTTCACTGGCTTTCTGGCTGCTCACCTCCTGCTGTGTAGCCTGGTTTCTAATAGGCTGCGTACCTGTACCAGGGGTCGGGGTCTGCAGGTGTGGATGACTAGGGGAAAGAAGCTGGAGAGATGTGTAGGTGTCTGCTGAGGAAGGGCCTTCTATGAGTTTAAAGAAGGAAACAATTCAGTGGCTTCCAGCAAGGGTGTGACATGACCAGATCTACATTTTGGGAAGATCACCCCGGCAATAGGATGAACTGGGGTAAAAGAGTGAAAGTTCTCATAATAATCCAGCTGAGAGTGAGAGATGGTTAGCAGGCACAAATAATAGGACTCAATTATTAGGTAGAAGTGTGTGTTAGGATAACTGAGATAGAAAATAATAAAGAGTTAGGAAGAATTGGGTTGGATATGTGGAATTTGAGACACCTGAGCATGCCTAATCAACAGTCATCGAACTTCTACTCTGTCCCTGGCATTATGCTGGGGACACAAAAACAAGTAAGACCTGATCAGGAAGAACTTAGAGTGTGGCTTGGGGGAAAGATAAACAGATGGATTTCAGTATAACATTTGCTATGAAGTGGACATTTCCCAAAAGCATATGGGTATATATACCTGGAGTTCAGGAGAGAGGTCCAGAGGCAATATAAATTTGTGAATTGAAATTATTTAACTTATATTTACAAGATCATAGTTACATTTATGTGACAGTTAAATCCAAGGGTACAGATGACACTGCTTAGGAAAGTAAGTAGAGGGGAACAAACCTTGTGGAACATCAATATTTAAGAGGAAGGTGGACGCAGATGAAGAAGCCTCCGAGAAGCTAGAAAAGGAAAGGTCAGAGAGGTGCGAGCCAAGGAAGAGAAAGCTTCGAGAAAGAATAAGAGGCCAAGTTAGACGAGAACAGGAAAACAGTCTACAGGATTTGACATTCATGTAACTGGAGATATCATCAAGAGAGGGCAGAAGATAGAAGCCAGATTGCAAATGTGTTTAAGAATAAATGGGCAGTATATTCTTTCTAGAAGTTTGGCTATAAAAAGTGTATGGTATATATATCATCTCCTGATGCTCTCTCTCTTCACACACACACACACACACACACACACACACACACACACACATATACACCCCCACACACAGAAATGTATCTATACATAGGGAAGGTGGGCGGGGGGAGGGGCCTGCCTGCTAAAGCCTACAGAAGAGCAGCAGATAGAGAAGGATTTAGGGGTAATGAGTTTTTGGTTTTTATTTATTTTTTCAATATGAGAAAGAATTCACATTAGTTAAATGCTGAAGGGAAGAAGCTAATGGAATGGTTAAAAGTATCCAAAGGATTCACTGATCCTAAATCAGGAAATTTCATAGTAACCATTATTTATAAGAAACCACATATTTGCATATTTGAAAAGGTGGTGAAAGTATGAATTATATAACTTTACCTTTCTTTCCATTAAAAAAATATACCCTGTTAACATGGGAAATAGAAGGAAGACTCCAAGTCCTTTTTCTCCATCTGACTTGACATTTTCCCTACCCTGTTTTAAGTCCTAGAGCAGATTATGACTGTTGATGGATGTTTGCCCAAAGTGGGGCTCAAGGTGTGGTTGGGGACCATCAGCATCACCTGGGAATGCACCAGCAATGCAAAATGTCAGGCGCCAACCCAGATCTACTGAATCAAGATCTCTGGCAGCTGGTGCCACCCATCTGTGGTTTTTTTTATTTTTTAATTTTTTTTATTTCAGTATATTATGGGGGTACAGATTTTAAGGTTTCAATAAATGCCCATTTCCCCCCTTCCCCCACAAGTCTGAGTCTCCAGCATGACCATCCCCCAGATGGTGCACATCTCACTCTTTATATATGTATACACCCGCCCCCCCCACCTGCCCAATACCCTATTACTGTAGTACCTATGTGACCACTTAGGTGCTGTTCCGTTAATACCAGTTTGCTGGTGAGTATATGTGGTGCTTGTTTTTCCATTCTTGGGAAACTTCACTTAATAGTATGGGTTCCAGCTCTAACCAGGAAAATATAAGATGTGCTATGTCACCATTGTTTCTTAGAGCTGAATAGTACTCCATGGTATACATATATCACATTTTATTAATCCATTCTTGGATTGATGGGCACTTGGGCTGTTTCCACAGCCTTGCAATTATGAATTGTGCTGCTATAAACATTCGAGTGCAGGTGTCTTTTTTGTAGAGTGTCATTGGATCTTTTGGGTAGATGCCCAGCAATGGGATTGCTGGATCAAATGGTAGATTCACTTGTATCACTTTAAGGTATCTCCATATTGCTTTCCACAGAGGTTGAGCCATCTGTGTTTTAACACGCCCTCTAGGTGGCGCTGATGCACGCTTCAGCTTAAGAACCACTGACAGAGGGAAAGCGATCCATGGAACAGAAGCAACGACCAAGAGCTGACTGGCAGTGATTGTTGGGTATGTTGAATGGGAAAAACCCTGTAGCATCCTGTTCTATCTATGGGGAGTAGGTGCAGACAGCGGGGGTGTGAGCCATTGTAACATCTAGCTTTTAATCTGTAAGAGCACAGTACTTTAGACAAAATAAAGCACTGAATTAACCAAGGACTGTACAATAAAAACTCTGCTGATACTTCCTGGCCCAATTCAAGTCATATGCCCATAAAATTTTAAATTTGGGAGGGCTTTGAGAATCTTTTAGGACATTAAGTGGTGCTGTTTCTCAAGAATTAAAAAAACAGTAGGCTACACATCCATACCTGCTATTCCAAGATGCACTTTGAGAGTCTCTCCACCTTTTCTGTCTTCTTGCAGAGATTCAGACTCACCAGCAATTGGTATAGATGTCGATGTAGAGGGAGGCCTGTAAATAAACATTTCTAAGGATCAGAACTTGACTTATGGGTGAGCCTGAACGTTTGAAATACTGTTAGCGATTGGTAAGCTTAGCCTTAATTTAAGCTGCCTACTAATGTTATCCCTTTGAGGGTGAAAGTAATAAAAATCAACAAATAATGTATGAGCATCTTTTCAAAAGTTGAATAAAATTCTTGAGGGGAAGAAGGTTTTTTATACAACAAAACAGGTGAGACAAGAAAGGACACTGCCTCCATCGAGTCCTGCAAAGAGAGGACCCAACACTGATGAACAGAGGGGTACTTTACCTGTCCACTCAACTCAGACGAGGCAGAGGCAATCTCTGAATTGGGCAAGGAAGCACCTTTGCCCCTGAGGTTGGGAGAATACCTCATGCCTCCTGCTTCAGACCTTAACTCTCTTGCTGGCCCCACTAACTTCTTAAATAGTATCCATAGTTTTATCTTCTGCCTTCTCCTCTGTAAACAGCTCACCTGCCCAGGGAGAGTCTCTAGAAAGTCCTAGTTATTTAGACCTGCCTTTTGGACTGAATGCTCTGGGAGGTAATGGATCTATTTTCATTGGCCAATTCAAAGCTCCTGACCTATATTCCAAGTGGCAGCTGTGAAGCAAGGAGGGGCAAGTTTCAGTTCTAACACTTTTTTTCTTTTTAACATAAGGAGTTTTATTATAAAACATCCCTAACTTTTTGAGGTTGATCCAGAGGAAATCCACATCTTCCTAGAAACTATCCCTTGGTGACCTGAGATAAAATAGGAAGGTGGCTGACGGGAACATGATGCTTACCTGCTGTATGGCAATCTTAAATTCTTACCATATTATCTCAATGGAATCCTCAGGCTATTTGGGTTCTTTGGGATACAGATGTTTAAGAGTACCATTAAATCTATCTGTAAATATATAAATCTGAATTTATAGACTATTTCCGGCCCAGGATTTCCTACAGTCTAGACTTATATATCCTATTGGGACATTTCAAGTATTTGTCCTGCAAGTACATCAAACTCACTAGACAGCCTTCTTACCTCATCTTTCCCCAAACCTGTTTTCTTCTTGTATTCTCTTTTTGTGAATGCCATCACGATCCACGGCATCACCAAAACTAGAATCCTAGATATTACCTCTGCCTCCTTCCTACTCACATTTCCCCGCATCGAATCGATTTCCAAATCCCAAAGATTCTCTCGCAATATTTTTCCTATTCAACATCTCTTCTCCATCTCCACTAACTACTTGAGTTTTGGCCTTTGGACCTTTCTTCTGGCTGACTGCAAGTCTCCTGGCTGGTCTGCTGACTTGTACTCTATGCTGTCACCGTGGTCTTTCTGAAGTGTGCCTCTAACATGTTGATCTCTAATTTAAAACCTTTCAATAGCTGCTTCAGGATAAAGCTTAAACTCCTTAGAATGGCATACAAGGACCTTTGCAGTCTGGCCTAGACATGCCTATTTAATTACCAACTATATTTTGAAATGACATAAAATTGCTTGGTTTAAAAAAACCAACTTGCATTTAATATTTCATAGGAAAAGCTACTATGTAAAAAGAAACACATGAGAATGGAGTCTATAGTTACAATCATTAATTATTGAAGGCTGACTCATGCAGGCAGGTCTTTCTAATGCCAATTCCTTTGTTTTTCCTTTCACAGGTGGCCTAATTACAGTGTCTCCATCCCTTTAACCTCTCAGAGCTGCTTTTCAACCCTTGAGAAGGCCCACACTCTGGCTCCTTCCCTCTTTCCTCCCATCAGTCCCCCTTCAGCTCCATGGCCATACACTGTAAGCAATTTCTTCCATTTAGCACCTTCTCTGCTGTCTCAAAAAACCTGAAGAACTTCAACCCTTGATAACGCCAGCCATCTGTACTAACTGCTCCAATACTGGAACATTAGGAAGAAAATTAACCGATATGGGGATTGAGAATATAGGAAACTTAGAATCTAAAATCTTAGCTGGGCCTTGGCAGCTCTCTTGTCTCCCCAGACATCTCAGTCTTGTTGAGTAATAATGACTGAGGGCTTGTCATGCATGTGCCAGTTTTCGTTCTATTATCCCCTTTGTTCCGAAAATGTTTTTATATTTCTTAGGAGAAATTGGTTAAAATAGCTCATTATAGAGTGAGATAGGGTTACTTTAATTTTACAGGAATGTTAGGAATATGTGAAAAATGGCCTCCTAAAATGACAATACTACCTACTTGACATTGCATGCCATATCATAATGCCATAAACTTGTGCAAACTGCTTTCTCTTCCTGGAATGTCCCTACCCACCTTCTGTGCTTTGAAAAATCCTATTCATCCTTTAAAACTTAGTTCAGTGTCACCCTCTCAGTGAAGATTTGACTTTCAAGGAACAGTGGTAGGGATCCTGTCCTCTATGTCTTAATAACATCCTGTGTTGTGTGTTCCTGCACATAAACAGTGAATCTCTTCGGAGCAGGCGCTGGTCTTATTTAGCTTGGTAAATGTGGGTATGTGGCAGGCAATCAACACACATGTACTGAATGAGTCCTGGACCCTGGAAAAAGTAGTTCCCTAACCTGTGAGTCTCAATGTCCTCACTCAAAAATACGGATAATACTTAGATCTGTTGTTTCAAGAATTAAGTTGGGAGACAGTAACATTTATGAAAGTATTTTGATAAATAGTAATTTCTTTCCTTCTAAAACTTGAATGCTTTAGAACCTTATTATTCAAGAGAGTTACATCGTCCTTAGATCTGCTTTACTACCAGATTATCAAACGCCAGTATGGTAAACAATTTTTCTCTCAAAATATTCTTTTTCTTCATCAGCACTTCTCAGAGTCAGTCTCATTCTTTCACAAGAGTTAGTGGCTGCTTGATGAGTTGTACAGCTACAAAACGGAGTTGCTGGTAGGTGGTTCCAGGTTGACCTACCAGCTGTCTTCTTCATACACACTGGCCTTACAATATAAAATTTGTGTGTCAGAAAAATTATATAATCTATGTCAACATCTTTTGCTCATAAAATATTAAAACTAGAATTTAAATCTGAGAATGCTAAAGATCTGTTATACTCCTGTTTTTCTAATTTAAATGTACTAGTTTTTAGTAAATTTAATTTACATCACGAAAAATTCAAAGATAGACAAAAGCAGAGAGAATGGTCAAATGAGGCCCTCCAGCAGTTATTAACATCTTTGTTCTACAAGGAGATAGTCAAGTCACTCGGGTGTTCTGTGACTTACTTTCCTCATCTGTAAAATAAGAGCTTGGATTATACCAATACTTTCTTTTTAAGCTAGCTCCATGAAACTCCCTTTGTAACCTCTGAAAGTAGCTAGCAGAGAGTATTCGATACAAAAATTTTATATACTAGGATTCATAACATATTTGAGCAAAGGATTTTGTGGCTAAATATTCTGAAAAAAAAATCACTGGACTAGACAACTTCTAACATTCTTTTCAGCTCTAAAATAATGTGATTTTACATATTTGAGATATATTTATTTATTTTCTTTTTACTACTGTTTGTTTTTACAAGCTAGTGAGATATATTTAAATATAACCTGATAAAAATAATTTGCTTTTTACATTTCAGTACTTCAAATGTTTTTCTATTCAATATATACTCAGTCTGTGCCAGTGCATGGGTGTGTTAGAGTTCCCCTTTTTTTCACTGACATTTGCACAATTTCAGATATCCAAAGAGGAAAAGAAAAACTATTGAGGGTTTGATTCTTTTGAAAAATACTTTTATGTATTTGGAATTAGGTAATGTCTGTTTATTCTTAGGAATTACAAAAAGTTTTCTCTGTAAATATAAATTCTAGATTGCCAGAATCACATTTGTGACGATAATATAAAAACATTAGATTATTTATTTCAAGCTCTTCAATATGTGAGTTTCATAAATAAAAGGGTAGTGAAAGGGCCAGTAAGGGAGTGTGCATAGAAAGTTCATGAAAAGGAATAGTGAATTTATTTTCTTCTACTAAGTTTTGCTGCTCCTTTTCTTATTTTACCCTAAGCTGATTCCACTAGAAAAACAGTTACCTGAAAGATCAAAAATAGTATAGCAAAAACTGTTTAGTCCCAAGAGAGCAGCAAATAAAAGAGCCATGAAATTCTGGTTTATAACAAGGCAGCAAAGGAAGGCTAAGTGACAGGAAAATGTACAGTTTTAATCAAGGGTTGATTTGTATTAAAATACATCTTTCTACAAAATAGTATGTAAACAGAAAACTATATGGACATTGCTTTCTAAGTTACAGCAAGAACTATTAAAAACCTGACATTGAGAGGCTGGGCGTGGTTGCTCACACCTGTAATCCTAGCACTCTGGGAGGCTGAGGCGGGTAGATCATTCAAGGTCAGGAGTTCGAAACCAGCCTGAAACAAGAGCGAGACCCCATCTCTACTAAAAATAGAAAGAAATTAATTGACCAACTAAAAATATCTAGAAAAAATTAGCTGGGCATGGTGGCCCATGCCTGTAGTCCCAGCTACTTGGGAGGCTGAGGCAGGAGGATTGCCTGAGCCCAGGAGTTTGAGGTTGCTGTGAGCTAGGCTGACACCACAGCACTGTAGCCTGGACAACAGAGCGAGACTCTGTCAAAAACAACAAAAAATGACATTGATATATAGGGAAGTAATCTTTTCTTTTCTTTTTCTTTTGGAGACAGGGTCTCACTTGTTTTTCAGGACATACTTTTCTTTGTTTCCTCCCTCCTGCCTCACTGGTTGTTCCTTTACTTGTCTGTCCCCATCTCCAACACACTGGAGTGCCCCAACCTCAGTCTGTGGTCCTTGCTTTTTTTTTTTTTTTTTTTTTAATGCTTATTACCTCCAGTCATTTAATCAAGCCTCAAGGCTTTGATTGCGATCTATGCTGATGATGTCATGATTTCCAAAGCACATCTCCAGCCTGGGTCTCCCCACTGAGCTCTGCGGTTGATGCGTCCACCCGCCTCCTGACGTGGCCAGGTGGATATTAATAGGGCCCCTAAATTTAACACGTCTCACACTCAGCCTCCCAACTTGTTCCTCACGTTGTCGCTCATCTCAGGAAATGAATACATCATTCTTCCAGTTACTCAGGCCCCTTGACTGGGTTACTGGAACAGCCTCATCTACCTATTTCTGTCCTTGTCCCCTTCATTGCTGCCACAAATTGTCTATTCCCAACCTAGCAGCCATAAGTCATATACTTTTACACCTCTGCTCTAAACCTTGTTGTCTGTTTATTCCATTTACAGTGTAAGAGGCAGTCCTTATTATAATGGCCTACAAGACTTCTTATCATCTGACCCCATCTCCATTACCCTGCTCTCCACTCTGCTCTAGACATACTGGTTTCCTGGGAGTTACGTCAACAGGCCAAGAACACTCCTCCCTCAAGGCCTTTGTCCTTGTTCCCTCTACCTCACATGCTCTTTCCCCAGATGTCTGCATGGCTTGCTTCCCACCTCCTTCAGGTTTTTACTCAAATATCATCTTTTCTAGGGAGGCCTTCCCTGACTACTATATACAACATAGCAACATTTCTCTCCACCATGGCCCTGCTACCCTTCTTTATTTTTCTCCAAAGCACTTATCACCATCACTATATTATGCATTTCCTTGCTAGTCTATTGTTTGTTTTCCTTGTAGAATATAAGGTCCAAGATGCCAGTGACTTAATCTATTTTGTTCACTGCTGTTTCTCTAGTATCTAGAATAGGGCCTAACACACAGTAAGGCACTTAATGGGTGCTTATTGAAGAAATGAATATGTTCACAGAGCCATATTAAAAATTTTAATTTGTATAATTTTACTCCAAATCAGAAGATGACAAAAGACCTATGGCTTAAGTAATTTAGAGTGTGGAGAGCTCATTTCATAATAGGTAATAGTAACTTCTGTGGGTCAGGCCAGTCTCCCAAGAAAGGAACTATTCCTACACTGGTATTTGTCTGTTAGCACTACACAATATTAATATAAACATTTAAACAAATAAATCTTCACTATACTTTCAGATAGATAATCCATTTACTGGGCATCAACTTACGTTTTAAAACATGGGTCACCAGACATCAGTTGCATACTGATCAAAACCTAAACATAAGAATAAGAAATATGATTATAAAAGATTTCTTGAGAGTAGAGGCCATGTTCTGGTAACCTATACTTCCTCCACAGCACCCAGCCCAGTATCTTCTATTTAGAAAGCATTAAATTATCATTATATTAGGTTATATCCAATATTAAATTCCCACTTCATATAGATTAAAGATAATATTTACCATTCAAAACCTTGTAATTGTACAAATAGGAGTGGAAATGATGAAAACAAAAAGTCATAATAATTCACTAGTAATGATCCTTGAGTGTGTGGCTGTGCTAATTTAGTTTATCTGTCTTTGCTCTCAGATTCCTGTGGTGTTTAGGTGTCTGATAATGTTTCCCTCCAACTGGCCGTGTTCAAGAGATGCCTGCTAGTGAATTCTATGAGTAAAAAACTTGTGGCCTTTGTTCTAGTTTTAAATCAGGACATAAAAGTTTTGTAATAGTTTTTGAGCTGCTGCCATTCTCTAGTTGCTGACTACCTTTTAACAAGCAGTCATAGGATCTTTTTATGTTCTTATGGGAATAATAACGATAACAGTAATAATACAACATTAACAACAATCATGATTTGAGAATTCACTATGTGCCAGGCATAAGCTAAATGTTTTGTACGTATTATTTCATTTAATCTTTAATACTCCTATGTGAGAGCAACACTTTCATTAAGGCCAAGGAGAATAAGGGATATTGTCAAAATCAGACAGCTAGTGAAGGGCAGAGCTGAGTCCAAACCCAGCACTTCATATACCAAAATTCATGGTCTTAATGAATAACAGAATATGTATATTACTGCATGTTTTCCAGTGAAAGGCTAAGATGTATCTTATATAACCTTATTTAATTCATATCTCTTCATCTCAGTGCCACCATGACTATTCTTTTTCTTTTTTCTTTTTTGAGACAGAGTCTCACTCTGTTGCCTGGGCTAGAGTGCCATGGCATCACCTAGCTCACAGCAACCTCAAACTCCTGGGCTCAAGCGATCCTCCTGCCTCAGTCTCCCGAGTAGCTGGGACTACACGCGCCACCATGCCTGGCTAATTTTTTCTATATATTTTAGTTTTCCAGCTAATTTCTTTCTATTTTAGTAGAGACAGAGTCTCGCTCTTGCTCAGGCTGGTCTTGATCTTTTTTTCTTAAATACCATACCTATCTGCTGTGGTTTCCTCATCACCTCTTCTTTTGTAGAACCCTATAGTTTGCTTTCCAACTCCAACAAAATAGCACACTTGAATATACTGAATGTCTCAGAAAGGAGATGGAGATGGCACATACAGCTTTTAAGAGATTCTGTAGTGTGGTTGGGTGTGGTGCCTCATGCCTATAATCCTAGCACTCTGGGAAGCCGAGGCGGGAGGATCGCTTGAGGTCACGAGTTCGAGACCAGCCTGAGCAAGAGCGAGACCCTGTCTCTACTAAAAATAGAAAGGAATTAGCCAGACAACTAAAAAAATATATAGAAAAATTAGCCAGGCATGGTGGCGCATGCCTGTAGTCCCAGCTACTTGGGAGGCTGAGGCAGTAGGATCGCTTGAGTCCAGGAGTTTGAGGTTGCTGTGAGCTAGGCTGATGCCACGGTACTTTATCCTGGGCAACAGAGCGAGACTGTCTCAAAAAAAAAAGAAGAAATCCTGTAGTGAAGTGGAACAGCAGTTAGAGGAGATAAGTTATTTTTTGCCTTTTTAAAAAAAATATGGGAGGCTGGGCGAGGTGGCTCATGCCTGTAATCCCAGCATTCTGGAGGCCGAAGTGGGTGGATCATTTGAGCTCAGGAGTCCGAGACCAACCTGAGCAAAAGCGAGACACCATCTCTATTAAAAACAGAAAGAAATTAGCTGGACAACTAAAAATATATAGAAAAATTAGCCAGGCATGGTGGCACATGCCTGTAGTCCCAGCTACTTGGGAGGCTGAGGCAGCAGGATCGCTTGAGCCCAGGAGTCTGAGGTTGCTGTGAGCTAGGTTGACGCCACGGCACTCTAGCCAGGGCAACAGAGTGAGACTCTTTCTCAAAAAAAAAAAAAAAAAAAAATATGGAGACACCATAGCTGTTTCTTTATATGTTGATGAGGTTGGACCACTAGCAGGAGAGATGACTAGAAGAGGTGATAATCCAAGGGCAAAGCTCTTGATTAGGCCAGCTTTGGATTCTGGAACCCAAGAGGAAGGCAAAAAATATGGGAGGCTGGGCGCGGTGGCTCACGCCTGTAATCCCAGCACTCTGGAGGCTGAAGTGGGTGGATCATTTGAGCTCAGGAGTCCGAGACCAACCTGGCAAAAAGATAACAAGGCTGGAGAGACAGGTAAATTCTGTGATGGGAAAATGAGGGAATTTAGTTTAATGGCTTCTATTTTCTCAATAAAGGATAAGGCAAAGCCATTAGCCGAGAGCAAGGGTAGTGTGTGGGGATACAGGAGAAAGAAGGTATGAAATCGACTATCTAAAATGTAAAAAGGAAGCTTAAAAAGACAGTAGGTTACACTTGCTGGCAGCGAGCAGGGGTTCAGTAATGCCAGCTAGTCTGGCTGTGTGGTCTCCAGCCATGCTCGGCAAGCAGGATGGTCAAGTGAATGCAATTTAGGGCTGGGAGTTATTCAGGGGAGAGCAATGGGGGAGATGGGGAAAAAGGACCAGGGGTATTTTTAAGGGGACGATAATCATGGAATCTAAGTGAAAGTGGAAGCAAGTGGGGGCTGATGGACAGTGAGACAGGGGAAAGGTTAAAGATACCTAAGTGACTAGTAGATCAAGAGGGCTAGAAACATAAGATAGCAATAGGAGGGAAGAAAACTTTAAACTGAAACTTTGGAGGTGACTGTGAGCCAGAAGCTAAGTCATCAATGAACAGGAGAGAGGAGTGACTAGGTGGCCAGGAGATAACAGAGATCAGGAAGGTAGAGGGTATTACAGTTAAATGGTGTGATCATCAAAAGCATATGCCTTTTGCAGGACAAAGTGGGAGAAATGGTGTGGAAGAACTAATGGGCAGCCAGAAGGAAACCACTCCATGAGCTGGCCCTGAGGAATGTAAGGGTCTAAAATTAAAAAGTTATTTCAATTTCCAATGAAAACACTATAATTCAGAGAAGGATTATCCATCTTCTTAAATAAGAAATAAGAAGAAATAAGACCATTGACCAGGCAATAGAAGATATGCATTTTCTCAGTTCTGCCACTGATTACCATTTTTTTATTTTATTTATTTTTTGAGACAGAGTCTCGCTTTGTTGCCCAGGCTAGAGTGAGTGCCGTGGCATCAGCCTAGCTCACAGCAACCTCAAACTCCTGGGCTCAAGCAATCCTGCAGCCTCAGCCTCCCAGGTAGCTGGGACTACAGGCATGTGCCACCATGCCCGGCTAATTTTTTCTATATATATTAATTGGTCAGTTAATTACTTTCTATTTATAGTAGAGACGGGGTCTCGCTCTTGGTCAGGCTGGTTTCGAACTCCTGACCTTGAGCAATCCTCCCGCATTGGCCTCCCAGAGTGCTAGGATTATAGGTGTGAGCCATCGCACTCGCATCTTTTTTTAAACAGAGTCTTACTCTGTTGCCTGGGCTAGGGTGCCGTGGCGTCAGCCTAGCTCATAGCAACCTCAAACTCCTGGGTTCAAGTGATCCTCCTGCCTCAGCCTCCCGAGTAGCTGGGACTACAAGCATGCGCCACTGCGCCCAGCTAATTTTTTCTATTTTTAGTTGTTTGGCTAGTTTCTTTCTATTTATAGTAGAGACGGGGGTCTCACTCTAGCTTAGGCTGGTCTCCAACTCCTGAGCTCAAGCAATCCTCCCACCTCAGCCTCCCAAAGTGCTAGGATTACAGGCATGAACCACTGCGCCTGGCCTGATTACCTTTTTTTTTTTCTTTTTAGAAACAGGGTCTCACTCTGTCACCCAGGCTGGAGTACAGTGGCCTGATCATAGCTCACTGCAGCCTCTGACTCCTGAGCTCAGGCGATTTTCCTACCTCAGTCTACTGAGTAGCTGGGATTACAGGCACACACCATCACTCCTGGCTTATTTTTAAAATTTTTTGTAGAGACAGGGTCTTGCTATGTTGCCCAGGCTAGTCTCCTATGCCCAGCCTCAAGCAATCCTCCTGCCTTGGCCTCCCAAAGCACTGGGATTACAGGTGCAAGCCACCATACCCAGCCTGCCACTGGCTACTTTTGTGAGATACTTAATCTTCTGAGTCTCAGCTTCTTCATCTATAAACTGGAATAACAATCTATCCCCATCCATCTAACCCTCTCTAACTCATAGAGGTATGGGCAAGTGCTTTGAATGATTTTCAGTTATATGACCATAAAACTATAAAATCAACATGATGCACACAGAAGTTTACACCATGACACTTTTCTTTCTTCCTTGTCTTCTTTCG
Source organism: Microcebus murinus (assembly GCF_040939455.1). Lineage (NCBI taxonomy): Eukaryota > Metazoa > Chordata > Mammalia > Primates > Cheirogaleidae > Microcebus > Microcebus murinus. The sequence continues at coordinate 87,631,870 of NC_134105.1, read as the reverse complement.
CCATTTCCCTCCCCATATCAACCACCCATCTCACCTTTCTTTACTGCTGCTAACTTTGTGCCAGGGACAGACTGGCTATTATAACCATTTAAGGCATTTTCATATCTTTACAGCTTAATGTTTACTGAAAACAAAGTTTGAAAACTGTAGGTGTAAGGTAATTCTTTGCTCCACTAACTTGATCATCCAGTTTTTATTCAGAATTATTTTACTTTCTTCTTATTAGATAACTGATAGTTTGGATATTTGTCCCTTCCAAATCTCACGTTGAAATCTGGTCCCCAGTGTTGGAGGTGGGGCCTACTGGGGGTGTTTGGGTCACGGGGGTGGATCCCTTGTGAATGGCCTGGTGCCCTTTTTGTGGTAATGAGTGCGTTCTCCCTCCATTAGTTCATGTGAGAGCTGGTTGTTTAAAAGGGCCTGACATCTCCTTTTTCTCTTGTGCTCCCTTCCTCTTGTGTTCTCTGACTGTGTGGCACACCTGCTCCCCTTTAGCCTTCCACCACGAGTGGAAGCTCCCTGAATCCCTCATTAGAAGTAGGTGTTGGGACCGTGCATCCTGTACAGCCTGCTGAACCATGAGCCAAAGAAACCTCTTTTCTTTACAAATTACGCAGCCTCACGTATTTGTTTAAAGCAATGCAAACAGACTAAGACAATAACTTACCATCATGGCGTCAACTAAATACAGCAAAAGGTTTATACAGTGAGTTTTACTAGGTGCAAAGTACTTTACAAGCATTTTCTCAACTGATGTCATTTAACATGCCCACCAACGCTATGAAGTATATATTCTCTCGGATTACTAGAATACATGGCTCCTGATGGTACTGGAAATAATAGGGCAGATGCCCAGAAGTGGGTTCCACCTGTCACTTCACTAGTTACAAGAGAACTCAGTGATTTCTATGTACCCAGCACAGTGGCTTTGGAAATCACCTTTAAAGAGTTACAAACATTTTAATGTATTCGTTCATTCATCATGCTCCTTCCTCCCAACGAGCTCTTATATTATAGTGGTATGTGTATTCTTCTCTGAATGTTTGCACCACCAAAGAGAAATGCATTAGGACCATGAAGGTGAACCCATTATTTTCACTGCTTCTGTAATTAGGACAGGTTTTTTCCCTAGGTGGTGAACATTTCAGTGGTGGGGTCAGCTTATGATCTCAGTATTGATTCACGAATCTTATCCTTGACAGCATATACCTATGCTTATTTGAAGGCAGAAATCTCATTTGTTGACATGTAAACCTTGAAACATGCTTACTTTAAGAATGGAATTATCCTGTCTTGTATTTTTGGTGTCATAGCCTTCCAGTAAACAGCGACGAGTGGTATTTCCTGATCCAGCAAACTCTGCCAAGTTTAGATCTGCAAAGCCCAGCTATGAAAAGAAAGATTATTACATTAATAGAATATCTAGTAGGCTTCTGTCATATTCCCATTAAAAGTAAACATTCAACCCATACCCTAGACAAGTTTTCTCAAACTTTAGTTATTTGCAATTTTTGCCATCTTAATACCTGTTCTATTATTTGTTTTATATGTGTCTTTAAATCGGTTCATTTTTATAAAAATTTATTACCTACTTTACTATTGTCTGAAGCAAAAAAGATCTTTGAAATCATAGATATGATGTGCTAAATATATTTTTTCTGTATACACTGAAATAAATATATTATTACTAAAGTAAACATAATGCATATGAAACAACTAAAATCATTGCAAGTAGCAGTGGTATTCACACCACACCATGAGAAACACTAGCAATCTAGTCATGATCATTTGCATATACACAGAGAGGAATGATCAGATTCTCTTCTCTATCCTGGTTCTGGCTCTATGCTGAGTTAACCACTGGTGACTGCAGATACTTACAGGTTATTAAGTTTTCTCTCTTCATGTGAGAACTAGAATGATTTAAGTGGATCACACACTTTCTTTGGTATAGGACCATTCTCTTTCACCAACTCCTACAACACTTGCCTTGCTGATCATCCTTGAGCTGAATTTCTCTTTATGGAACCTACTTCCTCCCTTTCCCAGAGCTCTGCCCCACACCAATCCTCTCTGCTGCTAACAGAAGTTCAGCTCAAACCTGTTCCTCCCCCTTATTACTACCCAGGTCTGGTCCCCATTTTCTGTAGCTACCACGGTTGCCTCTATAATCTTTCCTATGATGTTGCTCAACCCTGCTTCTCATTTCCAAGTGATACAACAAATCAACCCTCTTACACCAGTATTTTTGAACAAACTAAGTCTACTTTACATGCTGGTGTATAGAGTCTTTTATTAACAAAAAATGAATTGAGCTTGCAATGAATTAAGCACATCTCCATGAATATATAATAAAAAGTATACATTTCAAACATGCTGCTGTGATTTTAAGTTGTTTGCTTTATGGTTTTAAAACACATAGTGGGCACATATAAATGGCATTCGAGATGAAGATTTTAATTGCAGGCTGGAGCATTATTTTAGTGGCTTTTAATGAGAACAAAAAGAATGAAGAATAAAAACTTAGAGAGCAGTTGAAGGGCCACAAGCCCCAAATGCAATAAAGTCAGACACATATCAAGCTACAGGTAACAGCTACCTAATTTTCCATGCTTACTCTGGTCTTTCTGCCTCTTTTAGGGAGCCAACAGATCAGCAGAAAAAGCCTGGATATGTTTAGGGCAAAGCCACATCCAGCTGAGCATGTGAAGTCATGTGACTATTTGATTACACATTATCCACGCATTTCATACATTATCCTTTCTCTGTGAACATCTCCTTCCCATTCTGCTCTGCTGATGACCTTGCTTCCTATTTCACTGAGAAAATAAAAGCAATCAAAAGAGCACTTTATTTCCACAAGCTCTTATTGCCAGCTGCACCCACTCACCTACCTGCACCTGTGCCCACACATTTGCCTTCCCACTTACAGTGCTATGCATGGACTGGCTGTGCTCCTATCTGAGGCCAACCACTCTCCTCTTGCCTACTGGAGTTCATCATTTTAGCAATTCTTTCTGCTCTCTTGCATTCTAAAATTCTTCTTCTCTGCTGGATGATTCCCATCAGCATACAAATATGCTGGGTTTTCTATCTTAATGAATAAATGGAAAAAATAAAAAAAACCCACAACAAACCAAACCTCACTCCACACCTCTTTTGAGGCTACTGATCCATTTTTATGACACCCCCCCCTTTAAAGCAAAACTCCTTGAAAGGGCTGTCTGTGCTGTCTCTGATTCCTCTGTCCCTGGCCACCTGGTCATCTTCATTGCCCCCTCTCCTCTTCATTTACCCTACTTATTGCAACTGTCCTATTTCTTGAAAATGCCAAGATCACTTCAAGGCCTTTAATACTTACTGTTCTTCTGCCTGAAATGTTCTCGCTTAGGTCTTCTTATGGATTTCTCCTTCACTCCTTTCAGGTCAATGTTCAAATGGCATGTCTCTAAAGGAGCCTACCCTGACCATCCTACAACATGCCTCTCTTCCCTCCCGTACCCTGTAGTGGTTGTCATCTGCTACTCCTTACCTGCTCTACTTTTCTCCTACTATTATCATCATAACATGTACATACATATTTCATGGTTATTTTGTTTGCAGTCTGTCCCTCCAAACCCCTATTAGAATGTACGCTCCACAAAGGCAGGGGGTTTTGTCTGTTTTGCTCATAGCTGTATCTCTAGTATTTAGAATAGGGCCAGGCGCGGTGGCTGCCTGTAATCCTAGCACTCTGGGAGGCCGAGGCAGGTGGATTGCTTGAGGTCAGGAGTTTGAAACCAGCCTGAGCAAGAGCAAGACCCCATCTCTACTATAAATAGAAAGAAATTAATTGGCCAACTAATATATATAAAAAAAATTAACCGGGCATGGTGGCACATGCCTGTAGTCTAGTTACTCGGGAGGCTGAGGCAGCAGGATTGCTTGAGCCCAGGAGTTTGAGGTTGCTGTGAGCTAGGCTGACGCCACGGCACTCATTCTAGCCTGGGCAACAAGGCGAAACTCTGTCTTAAAAAAACAAAAAAAATTGAATAGTACCAGGAAAAATTCAGAATGGAGCCCTCATGAATGAATTAATGCCCTTTAAAAATGACAGAGCTTGCTTCCGCTTTCTCTGCTTTCTGCCACTAAGGATACAATGAGAAGACAGCCAATCTGCAAACCAGAAAGTGGGCCCTTATCAGACATTGGATCTGCCAGCATGTTGATCTTGGACTTCTCAGCCACCAGAACTGTGAGAAATAAATTTCTGTTGTTTGAGTCACCCAGTCTACAATAATTTGTTATAGTAAACCAAACCAAGACAGTTCCTATTAAGAAAGTACATTAAAAGGTAGCATAGGTCAATGTGATCTTTTAGGATGAAGGTTACTGATGAGTGAGACCAACATTTATTATATCAAGTACCTTTCATGTGCCAGGCCCTGTTCTAGACACAGGATGACAGTGATGAACAGGACAAATATTCTGCCTTTAAAGAGCTAACATTCTAGCAAGGTACCAGAGAGTCCATGTTTCCTGTACTGAGATAATTGTCTCATGAAATGGCATACATATAATACATAAATACTACCTGTATTTCTGGCAGGTATTAATTCATTCAGAAAATGCTTTTCAGTATCTATATTCTAGGGAATTAAGCATTGGGATTGTGGAATCATTCCTACTTTTAGAGTTTAAAAGGAGAAGGTAGAAAAGAAAACAAATTCCCATAAAACAGGATGATAAATGCTGTGACAGAGAAAGACACAATTACAAGAAAGAGAGGAAAAGAAAAGTTTCTCAGTGGAGAGGAATGACTAAGTTGAGCCTTTAATGATATATAAGCTGACAGGACAAGCAGAGGAAGAAATACAGGCATGGCAGGGAAAATATGAAGTCACAAGGCAGAGGCTAAAATAGCATGGGATCCTCCAAAAAGCCCATGAGGCTGTGTCTGAAGCATATGGAGGAGTGTATGAGTGTGTGTGTTCATGTGCACAGATGATATATAGAAGAGATGACAGTCCAGGTGTGGTGGCTCACGCCTGTAATCCTAGCTCTGGGAAGCAGAGGCGTGTGGATTGCTCGAGCTCAGGAGTTCGAGACCAGCCTGAGCAAGAGCGAGACACCGTCTCTACTAAAAATAGAAAAAATTAGCCAGTCAACTAAAAATGAAACAAAAAATTAGCCGGGGCATGGGGGTGCATGCCTATAATCCCAGCTACTTGGGAGGCTGAGGCAGGAGGATCTCTTGAGCCCAGGAGTTTGAGGTTGCTGTGAGCTAGGCTGACACCACAGCACTCTAGCCCGGGTAACAGAGTGAGACTCTGTCTCAAAAAAAAAGAAGAGATGACAAACCAAGATGGGCCTTACATCCTAGGTTAAGAAATTTTCATTTTACTTTATAAGCAATGAATAGCCACTGAAGGACCAAAAGTGAGAGAATGGCATGACCCTGTTTTAATCTTAGACAGAGCACTCTGGTGGTAACATGGAGGATGGAGGGAGATAACAGAGGAAGGGGGAGATGAGACAGAGGGCTAATGCAGACTGGTCAATAAGTAAGAAACAATAAAGGCATAACCTAAGGCAGTGGCCTTGGGAATGCCAGAGAAGGCAAGGTTTCAAGAGCTCTTTAGAAGAGAAAAATCAAGAGGATCTGTCAACTACAACAGACCTTGTTGTTTGCCTGCCCCACCTGCAACACCCTGCTACTCCTTGCCAGCTAAGCCTGATTTTATTCAGGTGTTCCCTCTCTCAGTTCGTCCATGGACACAGGGAGGTAACCCAACCCCTAGTTCATTGTTAAACTGTGATTCCAGGGGTCCTCAAACTTTTTAAACAGGGGGCCAGTTCACTGTCCCTCAGACCGTTGGAGGGCCATTGGAGAGTGCGACACACGTTCCACACATGCGCACTGTGGGCCCGGGATGAGTTGGCTGCTAAGCAGGACAGGCAGCGGCAGCAGAAACACCCAGCAGGCCAGATAAATGTCCTCGGCGGGCTGCATGTGGCCCGTGGGCCGTAGTTTGAGGACCCATGGAAGCTAACCAAGGGAATCCATTCCTATTGCCCACAACTGGTTTAGTGGTGGGCATAGAATCTAGTTCTCATCAATGAAAAGTAAGGGGAAATGCTCTGAGAGCCATCTAGGAAAAGTTTTCTCACTGAAAAAAAGTAATACATGGAGAAAGGAAGCTGGATTTTGTCATATGTGAGCAGCCAGCCACCTGGTGTTCATGGAGGGAGCTAGCCAAGAACAAAGTCATCACAGAGAATGGCAGAATGGAAAGAGAAAAATAATATGGGTTCTTGATGATGTTCTCCAGTCAGTGGATTAACCAGGTCTGGAGCAGCTCTACCTCACATCTACTTGTTTTGTGACATCAAAAACATTTTGGCTGGGCACAGTGGCTCACGCCTGTAATCCTGGCACTCTGGGAGGCGGAGGCGGGAGGATTGCTTGAGGTCAGGAGTTCGAAACCAGCCTGAGCAAGAGCGAGACCCCGTCTCTACCATAAATAGAAAGAAATTAATTGGCCAACTAATATATATAGAAAAAATTAGCTGGGCATGGTGGCGCATGCCTGTAGTCCCAGCTACTCGGGAGGCTGAGGCAGGAGGATTGCTTGAGCCCAGGAGTCTGAGGTTGCTGTGAGCTAGGCTGATGCCACGGCACTCACTAGCCTGGGCAACAAAGCGAGACTCTTTCTCAAAAAAAAAGAAAAAAAAAATTAAAACAAAACAATTTCTAGTTGAAGAGGGTTTTCTGTTACCTATAGCAAAGAACATCCTGACATTGCAACTAGCCAGATTTAGGGAGTTAGGTAGATTTGGTGGTTAAAATTAGTGTACAGGCAATTGGCTCAGATGACTGGACTAATGGAGATACCATTCACAGAGACTGGAAATAAAGAGGAGTATGTGGGTTTCTAGTAGTGTTATTCATTACTAATTCCTTCTATTCAGCAAAAAAGGTGAGCACCTTCATTAGTAATTTCATACAGTAAAAGTGACAAAGGACAATAGTGATCATGTATATACAGAGCGCTAAGAGAGCACAGAGGAGGGGTACTCTTCCATTCCACAGGCCTGGGAATACTCCCAGGTGAGACTGTTTGAACTATCAGTTGCTATGGCTTACTGCAAACCAGAGATCATCCTTTAGCAGGGAAGCTGAAACTAAAGAATAACATCCCATAACTAGCATTTAGAAAGAATATGCCTATAATTTATTGTTGGATCCACCTGTTTAATCTCCAAGTTGCATTATTTAAAAAGAGTCAAGCTTGAATAGCAATTAGGATTGTAAAGTGTTTAATTTTTAAAGCTATAAATAGCAATAAGCAATATTACATGTTCCAAAAGAATTAAAGAACATCTACTTACCTTTGCATAAGTTTTTCCACCTTTTAACTCCTGCCAAAGGTAGAAAACACTATAAGGATTTCATATAAACACTTAAAATTAAATATATGTCAAATAATTCTGAGTAGATATTTAAATGCTGGCAAATATAAATAGTAAAATTCCAATGATCTTAAATCCAACTATTTGGGCTCCCACAATCCCCCCAAATGACCAGTATTTTTATTTAGCATTTAACTTTAATTGAAATGAGACAAATGGTGAGAAGACAAGCTAATATTCTATCTATTTGCTGAAGAAGAAATAGTTAAAAAGTGTCCTGGGCTCATTGCAAAAATCTTAATAACCCAAGAAGGGTTAAATTACTTAGTTAGTTAAGCATATTAATACATTGTAAAAAATTTCATTAAGAGTTGAAATCCCACCCCAGAGACAACCAGTTTTTATGAATCATTCAAAAGATGCTCTATGTATATAGAAGCATACATGCAGTATAGTATAAACCATCTTATCTAATATGAACAATACTGGCAAAAGTAAAAAATAATAAACAAAAATATATAAATGTTTAACATTTTAACTTAAAATAATAATATATATAGATTTATCAAATCTTTAGATTTAGAATATCACATAGCTGTGAGAATTAAGTGTAAAACACTTAGAACAATGCCAAGCACACAGTATGTGTGTGTATATATGTGTTTACCAATATTATTAGGGCCAAACTCTTCCCCGCACTGGGGGTGGGAAACCTGCAGACTCAAGGTCACCTATGTACAGAGGGAAGATGATGTGAAGACACAAAGGGAGAAGATAGTCATGTAAGTAGAGAACTGTGTCTCTAAGTCAAGGAATGCCTGAGGCTGCTAGAAGCTAAGAGAGGTATAAAACAGTTTTTTCCCTAGCATCTCCAGAGGGAGCATGGCCCTGGTGATTCCTTGATTTTGGATTTCAGGCCTCCAGAACTGAGACAATTAGTTTCTGGTTTTTTTGTTTTTTAAATTTTTTTTAGAGACAGGGTCTGGCTTTGTTACCCAGGTTGGAGTGCAGTGGTGCAACACTGCACCTGGGCTTGAGCAATGGGCTTGAGCAATCCTGGGCTTGAGCAATCCTGATGCCTCAGCCTCTTGAGTAGCTGGGACTACAGGTGTGCACCATCATACCCAGCTAACTTTTAAATTTTTTGTAGACACAGGGTCTTACTATGTTGCCCAGGCTGGTCTCAAACTCCTGACCTTGAGTGATCCTCCTACCTCGACCTCCCAAAGTGCGGGGATTATAGGCATGAGCCACTGTGTTTGGCCAAAATGAATTTCTGTTGTTTTATGCTGCCCAGCATGTGGTATTTTGTTATAGCAGCCCTAGGAAAATACTGGGTCTTTTTACTTTCAGGTCCTACTCCTTTATTTTATTTTATTTTATTTTATTTTATTTTATTTTATTTTATTTATTTTATTTAGAGACAGAGTCTCACTCTGTTGCCCCAGCTAGAGTGCTGTGGTGTCAGCCTAGCTCACAGCAACCTCCAACTCCTGGACTCAAGTGATCTTACTGCCTCAGCCTCTCAAGTAGCTGGGACTACAGGCATGCGCCACCATGCCTGCCTAATTTTTTCTATGTATTTTTAGTTGGCCAATTAATTTCTTTCTATTTTTAGTAGAGATAGGGTCTCGCTCTTGCTCAGGCTGGTTTGGAACTCCTGACCTTGAGTGATCCGCCTGCCTTGGCCTCCTAGAGTGCTAGGATTATAGGCATGAGCCACCACACCCGGCCCAGGTCCTACTCCTTTAGAATGATTTTTCCCTCGATCTTTACATGGGTGCCTCCTCTTCATGTGTTACCTTTCAGAGAAGTCTTCACTGATTTCTGTCCGGTTTTCTAAAATAATCTCCTTTCCCCAAGTTATTCTCTATTATCTCAATGTATTTTATGGATAAGACTTATCTGAAACAATCTTATTTGGTTACATGTATACATTTACTGTCTGTTTTTTTTTTTTTAATTTTGAAATTTTTTCTTTTTCTTTTTCTTTTGAGTTGGCTACACTGTATACTGTCTGTCTTTCCTATCACTCCTCTCCCAAGTCCAACCAGAAAGTAAAGTCCTGAGGGTAGGAACTCATTCCAGTCCACCATTCTCCTCCCAGTGCCTAGAATAGTACCTGGAACTGCAGGCACTCACATACTTGTTGACTGGTGGCTAATCGCTTCCCTGTGTCCTAGGTAATAGAGTACATTATCAAATTTTTTGATCTTTGTTGATTTTACACGTAAAAAATGGTATCACTCAAATTTGTATGAGTGAGATTGAGTATATTTTTATATGTTTAAAAGCTATTTATACTTTCTCTTTTGTGAAATGTATATTCTGTCCCTTGCCTATAATTTTCTAGGGTTATTGATCTTTTTCTTATTGATTTATATGAAGGTGCTCTTTCTAAAGAAATTAGTCCTTTGACGTGATTTGTAAGTATTTTTCCCTAATTTGCAATTTTGCTTACAGTATATTTTGTAATGCCGGAAATGTTTATAGACTTGAGTTTACCAGTTTTTCTTTTATGGCTTCCTTTATATAATACTTGGGAAGGATTAGGTAGAGTGAACTCAGTAAATACCTCCATCTAGCCAAGCATGGTAGATACTGCTAGTGCTAGGGGTTCACCAACATCCAGTTCCCCCTTCTCTAAGGTTAGAACTTGTTGGCCACCCAGCTAGAGATTCTACTTACATCCTTTCTTCTAGTTTGGTGTGGCCATGTGACTAAGTTCTGACCAGTGGGAGTGGGATATGGGCAAAAGCCATGTGCACCGCTTTTGAGTCAGGCTCTAAAAAGAAATGAATTTGTTCTGGCCGGGCGCGGTGGCTCACGCCTGTAGTCCTAGCTCTCTGGGAGGCCGAGGCAGGAGGATTGCTCGAGGTCAGGAGTTTGAAATCAGCCTGAGCAAGAGCAAGACCCCGTCTCTACTATAAATGGAAAGAAATTAATTGGCCAACTAAAAATATATACAAAAAATTAGCCAGGCATGGTGGTGCATGCCTGTAGTCCCAGCTACTCGGGAGGCTGAGGCAGGAGAATGAATTTGTTCTTATGTGGCTTTTTCTCCTTTCTCATTGGTTGGAAGACAAGATTGGAGCACCTCCCTTGGATCTAAAGTTGGACACCAGATGATGAAGACGTCAGAGCTGCTCTACCAGTCCTGGATCCCTTGACTGTTACCCAAGAGAGACATAAACTTCTATCCTGTTTAAGCCATTGCCTATTTGTCTCTGTGTTTCAGTAGCTTATTATAGATGCCCTAAGTAATACACCAAATCCTCATAATCTGAGGAGTTTGTTTATCTCAGATGAACAAGTCCTGCCACTTAAATGCCACTATTAGTTTTTATTTTTTGTTTTTTTAAAAAAGTAGATCTTGAGTTTCTTTAATCTGTAGTTATACTTCACTCCAAACTTGCTATATATTTTATTTTTCTTATAATTCAAATACTGACAGGTCATCTTTGACAAATCATGACTAGAATTCCATTTAGAAAAGGTTTTGGCTGGGTGCAGTGGCTCACACCTGTAATCCTAGTACTCTGGGAGGCTGAGGTGGGCGGATCGTTCAAGGTCAGGAGTTCAAAACCAGCCTGAGCAAGAGTGAGACCCCCGTCTCTACTAAAAATAGAAAGAAATTAATTGGCCAACTAAAAATAGATAAAAGAAAAAATTATCCAGGCATGGTGGCGAATGCCTGTAGTCCCGACTACTCGGGAGGCTGAGGCAGGAGGATTGCTTGAGCCCAGGAGTTTGAGGTTGCTGTGAGCTAGGCTGACGCCATGGCACTCACTCTAGCCTGGGCAACAACTAAGTGAGACTGTGTCACAACAACAACAACAAAAAATGTTTCAATGAAAGAGTAGCAGCAGTCAAGGTACAAAGGAAAGAAGGTAGGGTGCTTATTTGTCAGCTAATCGTGGCAACCCCACGAGGAAGTAAGTATTAAAATCATTTTCTTATTTGGATGAAAAGACAGATTCTAAAAAGAAGAATTGCCTCAGGTCTTACAGTTCATGGGTAGCATATCTGTGGTTCAAACCCCGGTCAGTGTGACACCATATATGCTTTCGCTGTACCATACTGCCTTTATGGGAGCCAGCTCAATGACTGCAGCTTCAAAGATGACTATTTTAGAGTCTATTTCCACAAAGGTTTAATACCTGCACAATCATTTTATGTGTCTATGCATTTGTATCATTTTTAACTGAATATATTAAGCAATTTAAGAGAATTTAAAGTACAGTCACACATATCATAGTGTTATCGGTTCATCCAAAATGCAGAATAAGAAAGTTAACAGTGTAAAAAAACTTTTTATCTGACACAGAAGGATGCAGGACTAGAGTGGAAAGGAGCAAGGCCAAGGATGCTCGCTCTTCATTCTAAACCCTTCTCTATTTTATTTTTAACCATTATATGTATTACTTTGGCAATTTAAACATGTATATAAAATGTAAAATATAAAGTAAAACATATACATCCTTTCATATATATTAAGTAGAACCATATGAAATTACTATTTTTGTAGATTATTGGTAATATGCTTCAACCTAGTATGTAGAAAGGAAATATAGAGAAAAGAAAACATGGACTTGGAATCAGAAAAATCTGTGTTTGAGTCCTTATGTCACCATTTATTAGCTATGTAAATTTGGGCAAGTAACTTAACCTCTCTGAGCCTTGGTTTTCCTGAAAATGGAGAAAATAATACCTAATTTTAGGGTTGTTCTTAGGCATAATATATGTAAAGTTCCCAGAGCAATGCATAACAAAAAATAGGAATTTAATGAACAGTAGGATATGGAAATATACAGTCCCCAAACTAACAAAAATAAGGCTATTATGTAGAATGATAGTGAGATGAAGGTTCTTGAATAATATTTTAATTTATAACTTCAGATTCTTCCTCATATTTGCCATGGTAATTTAAATTACTGCTGCAAGTGTGAAGTGAAATTGCATATGCTATAATCATTCTAATGATAAAGATAAAGCAGAGCTAAATAAAGTGAGTCACTGACTATGGAACTAATTATGGTTTCTGAAAGGGGAAAAGTAATAGGCTATTTTTGTACCTTCCTCACAGATACTCTGTAGATGCAAGGATCTAGGATGCCTGTGGTGGCACTTGCACTCATTTTGCACATAAATGAGAACTTCTTTCTCCAGTGAACACAGTTTGCTTGCACCACCTCCCTGAAAAAAAGAAAAAAAGAGCCAATTAATTATTATCGATGACATGTTAAAAGCACACCCACGCTTTCACTCAAGTCTATAATACCAAAGTGATCTATTAAAAGCCAGTATTTGTAAATAGTGGAACAGTAAGAAAACAAATTCCTAACAATGTGATCTGAAACATCTTTGGAAAGTTTTATTGATAACTATCCACAGGAAACTGAAAAAAGTGAGTTTACCTATCAATTTAATCAATATAAATTGATGTTTCACTATTCATTCATTCAATACACAATGAGCATTTATGTGCTGGGCACGTGGTAGATGTTTAAAATATAAAAATGAGGACAGGCCGGGCGTAATGGTGCACGGCTGTAATCCTAGCACTCTGGGAGGCCGAGGCGGGAGGGCTGCTTGAGGTCAGGAGTTCCAGACAAGCCTGAGCAAGAGCGAGACCCTGTCTCTACTAAAAATAGAAAAATTAGCCAGGCGTTGTGGCACATGCCTGTAGTCCTAGCTACTTGGGAGGCTGAGGCAGGAGGATCACTTGAGCCCATGAGTTTGAGGTTGCTGTGAGCTAGGTTGAGGCCATGGTACTCTACTCAGGGCAACAGCGTGAGACTCTGTCTCAAAAAAAAAAAAGGGGACAGAGTTTCTAACTTGTAGGGCTTATGTTTATAGTTAATGCAGAAGGCAGAAATATAAACAAATACTTATTCTAGGTATATACAAATACTCATTCTAAGATGAACTACTGTCACAGTTTAACTCCAGCCATAACAGCAATAACAGCGACCATTTATATTGAGAGCTTACCACATGCCACTTCATCTCCCAACAACCCTACGAGGTAGCTGGCATTTTCCTCACTTTATATAGATAAGGAAAATGAAGCACAAGGAGAGAAGCTAACTCAAGGTCATTTAGTCAGGAAGCAGCAGAACTGTCATATAAACCAGGCCTGTTTAACTCTAAAGCCCATTTGTCCGCAAAGGAAAATCTGTATCTTTCCAACAACTTTGATCTTTCAAATGTCCAGGCTTTTGTACATGCTGTTCTCCCTGCTATTCTGTGTAGGTACCTGGGACTCAGTCTTAATTATTCCTCTACCATAGGAAGAAAAGAAATAAAACAGGTGAAAATAAAGAGGAAATTAGAGAAAGCAAAAGAGAAAGGCAAGAGAGCTCAGGCTGAACAGTTTTGAGTTTCTTAAGAAAGTAAAAAGTCAGTTCTATGGAGTGATAGGAACTGATGGGTGAGTGGAAAATTTAGATAAAAGCTTAAAGACAGGAAAACTGGTGTAGGGGATGTGATTCGGAGTCAACTTGTAGTTGCATCAGTGAATAAGATAAATTCATATCAGGACCAATCAGTTTTGTTTCATTAATTTCTCCATCAATACACAAAAATCCAAGATGAGGAATTATAAAAAACAAATGTAATTTAAAAACCAATTATATGTTTGTGTGTAGTATATGCATGTGTGTTTATATGTATATATGTGTGTGTGTGTGTATATATATATCATAAAGACACACAAATAGGAGAGGAGAGCATGCATTTTATCATAGGTTTCACTATGCTAACTTTGGCCATTTAATTTTTTTCCATTAGGAACTCTTTTTTTTTTTTTTGAGACAGAGTCTCACTCTGTCTACCCTGGCTAGAGTGCAGTAGCATCAGGCTAGCTCACAGCAACCTCAAACTCTTGGGCTTAAGTGATCCTCCTGCCTCAGCCTCCTGAGTAGCTGGGACTACAGGTGTGCACCACCACACCAAGCTTATTTTTCTATTTTTAGTAGAGATGGGGACGGGGTCTTGCTCTTGCTCACGCTGGTCTCGAAAGGAACTCTTAAGTGATTTAATGAATTATAATATGAAGTGTATGTGTACATATTCATAGGAATGAGTTTCCCTTGAAGTCCAGGAGAGGTGCAATTTATTGGTACAGTCACAACACAGGCAGGATGAGAGTTACTTGACAAAGCATAGATCTGGAGGTACCTGTCAGGCAACCTGAGGAATCTCCTGTAAGAAGAGCTGTAGCTAACATGTATATTCAAAAACAAGTGACTTTTTAGAAAATCAGAGAATAACAATAAAAATAACAAGCAAGAAAAAGTAAAACCACATTTTTAAAATTGTTGCTTCTCTCCCAACATCTCTTAACCTCAAGACTTGCTAGAGGCATCAGCTATGGTCTCTGGAGCTCCCCAAAAGGGTATGCAGATAGATTCACTGATGTGCCGGACCCTTCAGGAGTGCTCTGAGCTTCAAGGCACTTGGTTATTCCCATCACTGAGACCACTGATGTGTGATCAGGGATCAAGAAACAACATTTAAAATAAAACCATTTTACTTTTTTTATAAAATTATACATAAACTTCTAGTTTAAGATGGCAGGTGGAATATATGTATTAGCCTCTGCTCCCTCCCCCAAATCCACTAACTTAAAAAAAGTAAAGGCAACATTTCACAAGGACAGAGAGAACTGAAGAGAGACAAAAATAAGTGGCCAAGGACAGACAGATTAGTGATATCTGACTTAGCATATTGAAGAAATCTGAACCTTATGCTGGTAATGGTGAAAGCCAAGAGCAAGAATTGTAAATTTGTCTTGAAGTAGAATGAAGGAGGGATGAAAGACAGAAAGACTGACTGAAAAAATTTTAGAAATAGTTAAGCTGCAGATATCTCCCTGACTTCTACAGAAGGCTGATATTTATTCTCCAGACAGGTAACAGAGAAGGATCTCTGGACTGCCTGACTTGAGGGCAGGTATTGGAAAGAGCACAATGGCATGTGGGTAGGTGTGGGTAATGAGAGATGACTTAGTGCCTGGACTTCCAGCCTTCTTCCCCGAACCTGGCTTCTCACACCACACTAGAATTAGGCATCTATTCTTCAAGTGGTAGGAAGAATATTCTCTGGGGTATGCAACCAGCCTCAAAGAAAAGATTTAAGGAGATGAATGTTGATGGCTCCCAACAAAACAGCCCAGCCAGCTCAATCTACAGCAAAAATCTGAGATGACAACAAGCACTGTCCATGTGCACAAAGCTTTTAATCAACTTTTAGTGCCTCAGTCAAATATGAACAGATAAATGAGGAAAGTCTCTTAATATGAAAGACAGAGACCAAAATGAATACAAAAAAAGCAACTTGAACAAAACAGAGCCTACACTGGAAGAAGAAAAAAAATTCTGAGAGAGATAAAAAAAGAAACTGCATCCACCATACAGGAATAGGATGCTATTAAAAAAAAGAACATACAGAGAACTAAAAAGTACTCACAGAAATCAAAACTATTGGGCTTGATATTTTGTTTGTCATTCCAGATCCACTCTACCCTCCTCTGTGGCCTAGGAGGCTGGTCTTAGGAACTGTTATACATGTACCACACTCCCTGCCCTCTATTTCTGATTGTGCAAAATCGACAAACACCAGCAGGATGGGGCCAGGAGAGAGAAGTCATTATATTTATTTTTCTGGCTCCTTCTCTATTAGGCCATGTGAAAAATAAGTAGGTGGCTGGGGACTGCGGTTTTCTACAATACGCCTGTAGCACTTAGACTCTAAACTATGTGCATCTATGACTTTATTAAAATAAAAACCAAATTAATAAATTCAAAAACATAGTAAAATACTGAATAATCTGAAAATGAGAACAAAAGTATATAATAGTATAAGCCATTTTTTTCTAATTGCTTATATACACCACTAAGAACCTTTACTATCTAATATATGAAAATTGGGTGGTATCTTAAAATGTTATTAAGCCAATTTATTCTAGGAATGATGTCATAATTTCCACCCCTGATAAGCCCTTAAAATTTACTACAAAGCCCTAAAACCTTGTAGTGGACTCTGCCACTCTTCATTTGTTTTGAGAAATAACTAATTCCATGTCAATACTAATTACAAAAATATATCTTAGATTTTTATCTAGTTTAAAATACCTTATATGGCTGGCCACAGTGGCTCTCACTTGTAATCCCAGCACTTTGGGAGGCCAAGGCAGGAGGATCACTTGAGCCCAGAAGTTTGAGGCTGCAGTGAGCTGTGATCATGCCACTGCACTCCAATGATTTAAAAAAAAAAAAAAAAAAAGAGCCCATTGGCAGTTAGTTGTTCAGTTTCAATGGAGTGGTGGGGGTGAAAGTCTGATTAGGGAGGATTGAAAAGTAACTGGGAGGTGAGGAAATGGAAAATTTCTGCACTGTGGACAGTTCTTCAAATTCCAGTTCCAACCCTTTCTAGCTGAATGATCTTAGACAAGTCACTTAATTTATTTGATCTTAGTTCTTTATCTATGAAATGGAGCCAACAGGACCCTCCTCATAGAGTTGTTTTGAGGATTAAATGAGTATGTTAAGATTAATACATGTAAAGTACTGTATTTGACCCTTGTTATAAAGTCTTGAAATATTCTTGTCCCTTTCCATTTCTATAACTATTCCTTTGCAGTTTCTTATTCCTCTGTCTCCTTAAAGTGTCAGTGTCCACCAAGCTTCTATCCTTGGCTTTCTTTTCTTTTTACTCTGGCAGTCTTAATTTTTACACATATACTGAGAATTTATAAATCTAAGTCCTCTTCTTCAGTTTTTAGATTCATTTATCTACCTGTTAACTGGCACTCCCACCTAGTACTCCTGGGGATTAGGTAAGACTTTAGGCTTCTGACATCTATGATGATACTCACCACCAACCTGACTAGTTAAACTAGTCAAATGGTGCCTAGGAGCACATGTGGCAGAAACTGCCAGTTGTTTATTTAATATCCTTTCTCTCCCCTTCCTTAAAAACAGAACTCTGATTTTATTCAGAATAGCAATGTGCTCAGTTAAAAGACTGCATCTCCCCATTCTCCTTTGCAGCTAAGGGTAGGCATGGGATTGAGTACAAGCTAATGAGATATAAAGGAGGTTACTGGGTGTAACTTCTGAAAAGAAACAGTAAAAGGGGGATAGTTGAGATGTATCCTTTTAGCATTTCTTCCTTCCTCTGCCTGGAAAACTGTCATGATGATGGTTAGAGTGTCAACAGCCATCTTGGACCATGAGGCTACCTTCAGGAAAAGCTGCGTGACGGTGATGCACAGATAGAAGGAAGATGGGTCCCCAGTAAACATGTCACTCTGGACTATCTCCCTCTAAATTTCGTAAATCTCATTATTTAAAATGCTTATTGGTTTTTGTCATACGTAGCTGACACAGACTAGGTCTGACTATCCCCAAATAGTCAAAGCTGTGATAGGTGCTCCAGGAATCCCAGAGCCCTGCTTCCCTCGCTTAAGACTACTGCATGGATAGAACACTCTGGAACCTAGGGTATGCATTTTTCATGACCTGTAGAGCCCAACCCAATGAAGCCACAGATAAACTCAGGTCCACTTCCAGTGGATAAAGACTCTTTCCAAACACATGAATACTGCCCTCCCAAGCAGCAGACTGACATATGTGCTAGGACTCTGAAACAGGTTCTTATGTGAGTAAAACATCTCACAATCCCTGACGGGAGATCAGGTCGGGATGAACTAGAGCTGAGAAGAGCATACTTCTCTATTAATCACCTCATGAGGTGCATAACAAAGAATCTTTACTGGAGAAGAAACCCAGAAATGATGAAGGCAGAAAACAAAGCGTTCAGCATAACACTATGAACAACAGTCTGCCAATCACAATAAACAATAAATATTTGTTGACTGAATGAATAACTGACCATGACTGAATGCATGGGCTACCGTAATAAGAAAATAAAACTCTCAGGACCCTGCCCCACCAACTCCTTATGCAAAAGAAAAAATAAAGGCCTCAGAAACCTGTGAAGAACTGGCCCCACAGATCAGTAGAGAAATTCCTTGCTGGCCTCCCATAAGCAAGGACAGGCAAACTGTAGCTTTAGGTCTGTAGGCTAGTATAGCCCCTAAATCTAAAGTCTGCTCAATTTTATACTAATAACGAATTACAAGTTTATCTTCACAGGTGAAGAAGGGACAAGACAGAATCAGATATTCTTCTACCTACCCAGGGAAATCTATATAATTGATGCTTCCCGTCACTCCCTTTTTATCTTCTAACATTCCTATCTTATGTAAAATGTAGATTTTCCTGGGTCGCAGAAGAATGTAACTATTTTGTCTCCCTATCACCCTCCCCTGCCTTTTTTTCTTTCTGTATACCTTAAATGCTGAAACTTTCAAATTCCCCTTTGGAAAAACAGGCACTCCTACATCTGAAGTAGAAATAGACATGTTTTTCCCAGGTGTGTCTTCAACTTTGGTTTAATAAACCTCCATTGACTGAGATTTTTGCCCCAGTCACTTATTTTGGGACAACACTATACATGACTGCTCCCAGCTCTGCCAATCTTTGCCTGCTTTACTTCCTAACTATTCCTAAATCAAGTCTGTTACTGGGTCTAGGATTATTACCCTCATTCAGACTTCCAATATCTCTTCCCGTGAAATATGACGACAGCCCCCATAACAGTCCTTGCTCAAAGCAACCTTCGTTATTACTACCAGAGAGCTCCTTTTAAATTATAAAAGTGTCATTCCTCTGTTTAAAATCCTTCACTGCTTCCCCGTATCTCATAGGATCTGGTCCAACCTCCTTAACAGGGTATCTCCATGAGTAAGCCGCTGCCTGTCTTTAGTTTTGTCTCGTACTATTTGTTGTTCCCAAACAAACTTGTCTATGTCACACCATTTCTCACTCATAAGCCTTCGTCATGATGCTTTCTTTCCCTTGTGCCATCTACTTCCCCTTCTCTCCCCACATTCACCAGTTTAATTCTAACTCATTTAGCTTAGTCATTACCTCCTCTAGAAATCTTTCCCCAGTTCAGCCTCAGGTGAAAGCCGGGTGTCCCACATAACCAGGTCTGCCTTGGTTCCCTTCCCAGTGTCCTTCCTTCCCTGTCCCAGAGCACTGTCACCCGGGGAAGGGGGTGGGAAGAGCTGGCTGAGTCGGCTTCCTCCTTCATTCCCTCAGTCTTCATCCCCGGAGACAGGGGAATATCCTAATATCCTATTTCCCTGTCTTGTTTCTGGCAGACTCTCCTATGGTTATATATGAACAAATATTGTAGATGAATTTTTAAAATGTATAGGCTTCAGGAATTTAAGGTTACAGTGAACTAGGATCACACTACTGCACTCCAGCCTGGGCAACAGAGTGAGACCTTGTCTCTTAAAAAAATGTATAGTCTTAAAAAATTGCTAACTATGTCCTTTTTTTCCTTTCTAATGGGCTCAGATAGAAGGGTTTTTTTTTTTTTTTTAATGTGCTCTCTTCATAGGAACTGAAGTAGAAATAGATATGTTAATGTAAATCTTTTCAGTTTTACAACATCAAAATAGCAGCTTTGAATTCTTAACCAATCTCTCTAAATAAAAACGGTTTTGTTTGTGCATTTAGGCTATTACTCAGAATTTTTATGATAATCTTTGGTTTATACACATACACACACAGAGCAGTCAGAAAGCTGTTCAAACTAAACAAATAACAAAAAAAAAAAGTGGCAAAGCTAGTTTGTGACAGTTTGTTATACTGATGGGTTACCATGGGAACAAACTCAGAGTACTTGGCAACTGAGACAAAAGTCACATTTGTAAATGCTTTCCGTTATGTGAGTCATTAATTTCCTATGAGTTTTATATAGTTGTTTAACCACTTTCAAGAAACAAAGCAACAGAACAGGATTTGTGTGGATGCTGTGTGGAAAGCCAAGTATGTCTAAGATGAAATGATAAAGCTGCTGAAAGTGACATAAAATAAGCAGAAGACTCAGAAGACGATAATGTTGCTATGGCTATTGTTTATGCTTCAAATGAGTCAAAGAAAATCTAGAAAGTTTTTTTCTCTATTTCAAACATGTTTATTCAGAAAATTCTTTAAAAATAAAAAAAAATTTAAAGGGTTATTAAAATATTTATTTTTAGTAAAATTTATTTTCATCTTTTTTTTTTTTTTTTTTTTTTTTTTTTTTTTTTTTTGAGACAGAGTCTCGCTTTGTTGCCCAGGCTAGAGTGAGTGCCGTGGCGTCAGCCTAGCTCACAGCAACCTCAGACTCCTGGGCTCAAGCGATCCTTCTGTCTCAGCCTCCCAAGTAGCTGGGACTACAGGCATGCGCCACCATGCCCGGCTAATTTTTTCTATATATATCAGTTGGCCAATTAGTTTCTTTCTATTTATAGTAGAGACGGGGTCTCGCTCTTGCTCAGGCTGGTTTTGAACTCCCGACCTCGAGCAATCCGCCCGCCTCGGCCTCCCAGAGAGCTAGGATTACAGGCGTGAGCCACCGCGCCCGGCCTATTTTCATCTTTGATATTTTAAAGACCAATTTACGTCAATGCTATTTAGCACTGGAAGTAATATTAACAATGTTATTTTTTAAAAAACCTTCTTGTCTGTAATCCTAGCACTTTGGGAGGCCTGGGCAGATCGTTTGAGCTCAAGAGTTCAAGACCAGCCTGAACAAGAGCAAGACCCCATCTCTACCAAAAATAGAAAAAATTAGCTGGGCATGGTGGCGCATGCCTGTAGTCCCAGCTACTCAGGAGGCAGAGGCAGAAGGATTGCTTGAGCCCAGGAGTTTGAGGTTGCTGTGAGCTAGGTGGACGCTATGGCACTCTAGCCCTGGCCACAGGGCGAGACTGTCTGAAGAAAAAAAAAAAAAAGAAAAGAAAGAAAAGCCTTCTAATTAATGAATAATATTCACACAGAGAAGTGAACAAATCATAAGCAGTTTGGTGAATTTTTACAAATGAAAGAAACTCTTGTAATCATACCCAGATCAAGATACAGAACACTGACCACAACCCACAAGCTATCTTTATCCTTCTTCTAAGTCTCTACCAAGTGGAACCAAGCATTGTTTTGATTTCTACCGACATGCATTTTTCCTTTTTTAAATTTACATAAGTGGAATCCTACAGTATATAATCTTTAGTGTTGGGTTCATCTTCTTGATCTTATATTTGTGAGATTCATCCTTATTGTGTGAAGCAGTTGGTTTCATTGCTGTCTGGTTTTCCGTTGTATGAACTACTGTAATTTATTGATCTAGTCTATGCTCTACATGTCTTTCGATGAATGTAGTATGCATTTGGGGGGGTTATGTAACTAGAAATTGAATTGATGGCTCATGAAGTATGCACACGATTAGCTTTATAGATATAACTAAACCATTTTCTAAAGTAACTGTACCAATTTACACTCCTGAGGGCTATATATGAGTTCCCTTGCTCCGTATCTTTGCCAACAGTTAGTAGGGTTGGTTTTAAATTTTCAGTTGCTCCGATAGGTATGTGATAAAATGTCATTGTGGTTCTAATGTGTAGTTCCTATGTGACTAATGATACTGAACATTCTTTCATGTTATTTGGACACTGGGGTACCCTCTTTTAAGAATTAACAATTAAAATCATTTTATTCATTTTTGTTGGCTGTCTTATTTATTACTGATTTTTGTAAGAGTTCCTAATGTATTCTGGATATGAATTCTTTGTCAAATATGTGTATGTCTATTGCAAACATCTTCCACTGTATAACTCATATTTTCTCTCTCTCAATGGTATTTTTTTCTTTTTGCAACTGTCCAGTGAGCAAACATGTGCACAGTGGAAATCAAGGCGGGAGTGGGGAGAAGGGGATGGGCAAAAAGCTACCTAACAGGTATAGTGAACACTATCTGGGTGATGGACACAGCCATGACTCAAACATTACTAAAGCGACCCATGTAGCCAAAAACATTTGTACCCCCGTAATATTTTGAAATGGAAAGTCTTTAAAAAATAAATATAAAATAAAATGAAAACTATGGATCCATTTTTTTGTGACTATTTAGTTACTGTAGCAGCAAACTGTATTCTCCTTATCCTTGGAATAACTTGCATATGTATAATGTGGGTACACATTTAAAATTAGGCTATGCATTGGTAATTCAAAGTGTTGTTTTTTTTTGAGACAGAGTCTCACTCTGTTGCCTGGGCTAGAGTGCCGTGGTGTCAGCCTAGTTCACAGCAACCTCAAACTCCTGAGTTCAAGCCATCCTCCTGCCTCAGCCTCTCAAGTAGCTGGGACTACAGGCATGTGCCACCATGCCCAGCTAATTTTTTTCTATTTTTTAGTATAGACAGGGTCTCACTCTTGCTCAGACTGGTCTTGAACTCCTGAGCTCAAAAGATCCGCCTGCCCAGAGTGCTAGGATTACAGGCGTGAGCCACTGCACCAGGCCAACAAAGTGGTTTTTTTTTTTTTTTTTTGAGACAGAGTCTCACTTTTGTTGCCCAGGCTAGAGTGAGTTCCGTGGCATCAGCCTAGCTCACAGCAACCTCAAACTCCTGGGCTCAAGCGATCCTCCTGCCTCAGCCTCCCGAGTAGCTGGGACTACAGGCATGCACCACCATGCCCCGCTAATTTTTTGTATATATACTTTTAGTTGGTCAATTAATTTCTTTCTATTTTTGGTAGAGACGGGGTCTCACTCAGCCTGGTTTTGAACTCCCGACCTCAAGCAATCCGCCCGCCTCAGCCTCCCAGAGTGCTAGGATTACAGGTGTGAGCCACCATGCCCGGCCTTTTTTTTTTTTTTTAACTTTTTAAAAAACAGTGATAAGAAACTGCTATGAAGAATGCAAGCTGTTTGCCAGATAGTATTGCATGGGGGTTAAGGGCTAGAATGCAAGCAGTTTGCCAGATAGTATTGCGTGGGGGTTAAGGGCTAGAATGCAAGCTGTTTTCCAGATAGTATTGCATGGGGGTTAAGGGCTAGAATACAAGCAGTTTGCCAGATAGTACTGCAAGGAGGTTAAGGGCTTATATCCAGAGTAGGGCTGCTTGAGTTCCAATCTGGCCTCTGCTACGTGCCAACTGTCAGAATGGACATGTTCCCTAACCTGTCTGCATTTCCATTTTCTTCTCTGTGAAACAGGGATGGAAACAGTACCTATTCCTCATGAGAGTTCTGGGAAACCAAATGAATTATCACACACAGTGTTTATAACAGTGCCTGGCTTACTGTTTATCTCAATAATAAGTGTTAGAAGTTGTTATTATCAAGATATGTGTAGTACTAAGTCCACCTAAATGCGCCCACCAGAGTAAAATAATGGTAAATTTATAAGTAGAGAATTTTCCTCTTCAATATTAATGAAGATTTTTATTTTTTAAAAAGATACAGATTCTTGAGAAAAAAGCCACCTTTGGAAACGGAGACAAAAACAAATATTTTAAGATTGAGGATAAGTTATACTTATAAAATTGTGACTCTAAGTTACAACACTAAGGATAAATAAATCTCTCACATTCCAGAGATAGTTTTGGCTTGAATAAATGGTGGACAGAAAAATTATTCATTGGGAAAAACTGGACGTGAGATTTTGCTCTTTAAATTTATTTACTTAGTTTTTCATTCATTCATTTTGCTAGTGGGGATGAGAGTGAGGGAAATGATAACCCAATTTTGTACATTTTGAAGTTGAGGAGCCTGTGAGTCCCTCACTTGGAAATATCTACGAGGCAGATAGATATATAGACCTAGAACTCAAAGAAAACGCCAAGGCTGAAATGGAAATGTAAAAGGTCTCAGCATGTAAATGGCCATGAAGCTGTGGAATGGATGAGGCCATTCAGGGACAGTGGGCAGAGGAGGAAGGGAAGATGGCAGAGTCTGGAACTCCAGGGAACACAAACACTTAGGGTAGAGAAGAAGAAGGGAGGCAGGCAAAGGAGATGAAAATGCCAACAGAGGGAGAAGCAAAGGAGATTATGTTATTCCCAAAACCAAGGGGTGATATTTTAAAGAAAGAATTGCTCGACAATATCAAATGTGGCACAGAGGTCAGGTAAGATAAAGACTAAAAAGAATTCCACTGGATTTGGCAACAAAGAAGTCACTGATAACACTGGTTCTTTCCTATCAGCACTAAAGCATGCTGAAGTCTCTGCTTGCATGCTAAGATGAAATCTTCCCTTTATGCCGCATGTCCATCTGGCCGCCATCCTGATTTTCTCCACTTTATTACTAAAATACTTGAAATGAGCTGTCTGTGTTCTCCGTCTCCACTCCCCAAAGTAATCTGGCTTCCATCCCACCTTTTACTGCAGAGGAGGAGTTGAAGATTTGAGAGCGCATAAATAATGGTGCCAGAGGAGATCCGACCCCGAGAATGTCAGAGAGGGCGGGATCGGATGATAGATAGCTGGAGGGACTGGCCTGGGACAGAAGAAGAGGTTCCTCTTCCATCATGAGGAGGGAAAAAGGAAACAGTGAGCTCTGGTGAAGGCAAGTTTGTCAGCAGACAACTGTTCACGGCCCACAACTGTTGAAATGAGAAATTTCGTACAAAAACCACAGCATTAATTTGGCACACAACAGGGCCCAAATAAATCTTTGTTGAATACTCGCTTGTTTATAACCTGTTGTATTTATATAAAAAGTCTTCATAGCTTCATGTAAGAAAGACTTTTATTCAGTGACTGACAGATGTCCTAATGAGAAATTTCATTAAAAAAAAAGCATGTTCCTACAGAAGGGGAGAAAATATTTATAAACCATATATCTAATGATAGGTTAATATCTAAAAGATATAAGGAACTCAAATAACTCAATAGGAAAAAAAAAAACCCCAAATAACCCAATTAAAAAATGGACTAAGGACCTGAATAAATATTTCTCAAAAGAAGACATACACTAACAAAATAAATTTCAAATGTTCTCACCACAAAAAACTTTAAGCATTTGAGGTGATAGATACGTTAACTAGCTTGATTTAATTATTCCACAATGTATTCATAAATTTATACAATTATAAACTGTCAATTTACAATAAAAAAGACATACAAAAGGCCAACAGGTATATGAGGAGGGGCTCAACATCATTAATCATCAGATAAATGCAAATCAAAACCACAATGAGATAACACCTTAGGTCAGTTAAACTGGCTATTACCAAAAAGACAAAAAGGTAACAAGTGTTGGTGAGGGTATGGAGAAAAGGGAACCCTTGTACACTGTTGGTAAGAATGTAAATTGGTACAGCCATTGTGGAAAACAGTATGGACGTTCCTCGAAAATTAATAATAGAGGCTGGCGCAGTGGCTTATGCCTGTAATCCCAGCACTTTGGGAGGCCAAGGTGGAGGACAGCTTGAGGTCAGGAGTTCAAGACCAGCCTGAGCAACATAGCAAGACTCTGTTTCTAAAAAAAAAAAAAAAAAAAAAAAAATAGCTGGGTGTAGTGGTGCACGCCTGTATTCCCTGCTACTCAGGAGGCTGATGTGACAGGATCACTTGACCCCAGGAGTTTGAGGCTACAGTGAGGTAAGATCACACCACTGCACATCAGCCTGGGCAACAGAGCAAGAACCCAACTCTAAAAATATAAATAAAATAAAATAAATAAGAATAGATCCACCATATGATCTAGCACTTCCACTTCTAGGTATATATCCAAAGAAAATGAAATCAGTAGTTCAAAGAGGTATCTGCACCCCCCATGTTCATTTTAGTATTATTCACAATAGCCAAAATGTGGAAACATAGGTGTCCATCAGCTGATGTGTGATGTATATATTTATACAATGAAATATTATTCAGCCGTAAAAAAAAAAGGAAATCCTGCCATTTGTGGTAACATGCATGAACCTTGAGGACATTATGCTAGGTGAAATAATGCAGACACAGAAAAACAAATATGCTACACAATCTCACTTATATGTGAAATCTAAAAAAGTCAAACTCATTTAAGAAAATTAATATATTTTGCTGTAACTACACAAATTCCACATACCATCACTCCTCCACTTCCTAGAAAGAACAATACAGATGCAGAAGACATAATAAAAATGAATAGGAAAAAATCATTTCTAGATTAATCTAGAAAGGATTAATAGCTAATACTGTTAGCTATTAGGAAATAGCTAATACTGTAAATTTGAGAATACACATCATAGTCTGGGAAAATTTAATGAAAACTACATAAAACTTCCCAATGTCAATAAGGTAAAAATCCTGCAAGGATATAGGAAATTAAAGTCAGCTTATGAACTATAGCATTCTGGAAAATTTACTATGCAGATAGTAAAAGGATCAGTTGGGGGAGGGAGGGATGAGCAGGTGGAGCACAAAGGATTTTTAGAACAGTGAAACTGTTCTGTATCATACTATAATGATGAATGCATGTCATTGTACACTTGTAAAGCCCATAGAATGTACAACACCAACTGTGAACCCTCATGTAAACTATGCACTTTGGGTGATGGATGATGCTGTATCAATGCAGGTTCACTGACTATAATAAACGTACCACTTTGATGAGGGATGTTAACAATGCAGGACGCTGTGTGTATGTGGGGGTGGGGGGAACACGAGACATTTCTGTACCTTCTGCTCAATTTTGCTGTGACGCCAAGACTGCTCTAAAAAATAAAGTTTATTGACAAATTCAGATATGCACATAGGAATGAAAGCATGTTCTCTATAACTCTTAAAAACAAAGGGATAAGGAAATAACTTTATGGAACATTAGTTGATGTGAACTATGGATTCTATAGCTGGCCCTAACTAGGTACTGTGTATGAAGGAAAAAAGAAAGTTATCTCTTAGAGAGGCAAAAAACCCAAAAGAAAACAAAGCAAAAAACTGTCACCCAGGTTCCCCTTCTAAATAAGATACTTGAAGAAATGTATGAGAACATGAAAAATGAATAAAAAGTTACATTTTAAGAATCAAGAAAAGGCAAGAAACCAAGTCAGTAGGTTACTTGTTCTTTTAAAATACTTTACTTTTCAACAAAAGGACTTTTTTGTCCTTTCTGAATATTCTAAAAAGACATGGGAAAAGAATAGCTGTAAACAGTTTATCAATCACAAATCCACTCAGTTTCCAGATCAAGAAATTTATGGCTCCTTATTTTATACAGACTAATTGCCAAACTCTTAAGCTAAGCATTCAACCCTCCATCTTCTGCCCTTGACCTCTCAGATTTGATCCCCTCTGATTCATCACTAATCTACTATAATTCAATGACTCTTCACTAAACTAAATTATCCACTGTTCTCTACCTTGGCACTATGCACCCGCATGTCTGCCTTCAAGATGTTCCCTCCCTTTAGGATGCCCTCCAGATGCTTCCTACCCCTTTCCTACTGTCCAATCTCACTCACGTAATATAAAGAAAAGGTGATGAATTTTAGACTCAGAAAGATACTGACATCAAGGGAAACAGAAGTTTAATGAAATTTTGCTATGTATTATAAAAGTAATCCTCCATTGGTATTTTCACAAGTATAATTATCAAAAGGAAAATCTATAATATCAGAAGAGGAACATTTATCAGGGTTTTCTGATACAGGGATATTAAGTAGTGAATTAAAAAAAAAAACATGTACAGGTCACCAAGACATACTTGGAGACATTGATAAGGAGAAGATTACAGAATTCTTGAGATCAAGGGTAAAATAAGCCAAGGACATAGTTGGAACATGACAAAACAGCACAAAGCATATTATAAACTGTACTGTGGAGGCTCTATTCTGGTTATCCTTATAATATGGTATTACGATGATGAACACTCATGCAGAGGAAGTAAATTATGATCAGACGCACAGCAACACAGTCTAGCTAGCTCTATTTTGAAGGAAGGCTGGAGGAGCAGATTGGAAGGGATCTATGCATCAGTGAGAGGAAGAGATTACAAGGAGGTTGTATAGAAAAAGACTGAACTGTATTGAGCATACACATTGGGATTTTTCTTGAGTGACACAGACCTGCTGTCACTGATCCCGGTCAATGTAAATAAACTTCATGTTCATGCATCACATTGCATTATTTGACCTGTCTGACACCACTCCTCACATAGAAGGAAACCCCAGAGGGAGACGGTAGGTGAGTTAGAGAAATTGTAATAAACATTTAAAAATAGTTTAATTATTCTGAAAGCTGGATTGGTGTTTCTCTGAAGGCAATACAATACCACAGAGAGTTACGTGGCAGCTAGGGTTTACACGAGTTACCTTAGCAAAAATAGCTCTCAAATTCACTCTTACTACCTGTTGGTATTAATTTACAGTTTCTCAAATCAGGAAATGGTAAATGCTAATATTTACCTGAGTTCCTGGTTGCTTCAGGAAGGCTTATACATTATTAGTATAATGAAAGAGTTTGCAGTTCTCAACTGTATATAATTACAAATGCATATTATCTGTATTACTAGCTTGATGATTAAGTTAATCTTTCTATTAATAGAAATTATAAAGGTAATTTATGGTTGCTTATGAAAGGTTCTTTATTAATTTAGCCTAAAGCAAAATTTTGAAACCAATTATCTTTTTTTGCAAGGACGATGAACAATCTTTTCTAACCACTTTCACAGGCTGTTATTTCTAAAACTGTTTTCTGCCTTGTATACAAAGGAAATAATGGTGTCTACAGGACTGTCCAAGTAAGATATTTATGCAAGATTTCTGGAAGTCATTCCTTAACCATAAGGAATGACTGAAATACCTAGAATGGTATACAGAGGTGATATTTTAAAAAATACAAAAGCTTCTAGGACCCTAAACTGGCTTCAAAAAGGTAATAATAGAATATAAAATATTAATAACTTTATGTTATGACACCAGCACTATAGAATTCCCCAAACTGCTACTGAAATATAGTTACAGTCTGTGAACAAGGAAATATATAAAATTTTAACTAGAAAGAAAATATCACTAAATGAGTTTATTCTAATGCTATGCTAGTGATGATTCACTTAAATAAAACAAAGCAAACATGCAAAGTCCAAAATCAATACTATGGGCAGTTCCTCATTTCATTAGGATAAAATAAGTCTTGGGCATAAGCCAGTTTCTAAGCCACAATGCTTGGAAATATCATTTGATTAGAAAAAGTCTGAGAATTTGTTCTGAAATTGGTAATCAAGTTTTAAGACAGAAAAAATTTTAAAATAGTAGATAGACTTTCAATCATCAGTTTGCTTTTTTAATATTTGTATTTCTATTTTCTCTTACACTATTCCTTTGTTCCAGCCTATAGTCATGTTCCAGTTCCTATCCTAAAAATAAACACATAAAATAAAATTTGTTTGTTCCTGTCTTCCCTCTTTACTTAATTCCACTTTTCTCTTGATTAACAAACCTCCCCAAAGAAGTACACTCCACACTTTTGCTGCTGCACCACCTGCTCGCTCCCTAGCCCCTTGAAACCTGCTCCTACGACTTCTATGAAATTTCTCTCTCCACTTCACCTGCTGATTGTCAAAAAAGAGAGCAGCTCTCAGGCCCACTCACCATACTATGGCAGAACTGAATACCCTCTCCTCTAAAGCTCTTTCCCCAGTTAGCTTCTGTGATATCACACTCCTCTATAATGTTGTGGTCTGATTTTCCTCAATCAGGTCTTTTTCTACCAAGGGTCTCTCCTCTCACCCTTGCATTTTGTTCTGTATGCCATCCCTGACTTTGTTATCTTGTTGATATGGATATTTTAAAATCTAGGTCTGCAATCCTGACTACTCTGCTCAGTTTCAGACATAAACTCTCAGCCACCTACCACACATCATCACAGACCTTGCTTGTACCGTCACATTCAAATGTTCAAAGGTATCAGGAATAAAGGGAATATATTGGAAACAACAGTAATATTCAAAACAGAAGAACTGTTACTTAATTTACACTCTATTAGTGAAAGACTATTATGTATGGCATTATCAAAATAACATATACTAAAGTTTCTAATACCACAGAAAATATAATACTTGTATTACAATGAGCAGAAAAACAAAAAAAGCAGGATAAAAAATTGTGTATGTAATTTGGTTTCAATTTTGCAAAAGACAAACTGGAAGAAACTGGAAAGCTATATTCCAAAATGTTACCCGTGATTACCTCTGATGGGTAACATTTTTTTCTTTGTAATTTTATGTATTTTCCAAATTTTCTATATTGATCTTGTATTAATTTTAGAATTGGGAAAAATGGGGCTCAAGATCACATTGCTTACAGAATAAAATCCAATCTTCATGTGAGGGCATCCAACGCCTGCCAAATTCTGGCCCCAATGCACCTTTCCAGTCTTGTCCTTCACTACATCATCCCCCAGGCATTCTCTGTTGTGTTCCCTCCCTAGCCACCTCTTCTCTACAACGTATACTTTTATGGTTTTGTCCATGTGCTCATCCTGTCTGTCCCCAAAGCAGGACATTTCAACCCTAAAGATATTTTCTCCCCAAACCCTAATACAGAGCTTTAAGACAATGTTTAAAATTCTCTCTTGGATTAGCTAAGAAAATTCTGTCTTTTGTCCAATCCATAATGAACATTATTGGGAGCAATAATAAACATAAAACTCACTGGCTAAAATGACACAAGAGCAGGGCACAGTGCCTCACACCTGTAAGCCCTGCACTTTGGGAGGCGGAGACAGGAGGATCACTTGAGGCCAGGAGTTCAAGACCAGCCTAGGCAACATAGTGAGACCCCATCACTAAAAAAAGAAAATTAGCTGGGCATAGTGGTGCATGCCTGTAGTACCAGCTATTTGGGAAACTGAGGCAGGAGGACTGCTTGTGCCCGTGAGTTGGAGGCTACAGTGAACTATTAAATAGTGTCAGGATACTCCAGCCTGGGCGACAGAGCAAGAGAGACTCTGTCTCAAAAACAAATAAACAAAGAAATACATGATGATGTTTGCTCTTGACTATAAATTGCCACAAAAATTAAGAATTCTTTTTTATATATATAATTTTTATTTTTAAATCTTTTTATAAATCTCTCTATTCTTTTTTATATGAATGACCATGAGAAATTGGTTTGAAAAAATTAAGAATTCTTAACAGAATTTAGGTATGTAAAATCTGATCCTGAAATTTTAATTTAATAAAAATAATAGTGACTATGCAGATTTTGGCAGACTAATGCAATTTAGGATAGATCCTATTTATTTATTGAGACAGGGTCTTGCTCTGTTATCCAGGCTGGTTTCGAACTCCTGGCCTCAAGTGATCCTCCTGCCTTAGCCTCCCAAAGTGTTGGGAATATAGGTGCAAGCAACTACGACAGGCCAGATATTATAATCTTTACAGTTTGTGCAGACAAGAGAATAAATGCCAAATAAATAAATTTAATAATATAAAAAATTGAAGTGAAGAGAAATGAAAATAGTTCAATTGCCTAGAAAATAGTTATAGCTCAATATAGATATAGATATTGCAGGTTTGGTTCCAGACTACCAAGATAAACCAAATATCACAATAAAGCGAATCACACAAATTTTTGGGTTTCTCAGGGCATATAAAAGTTATGTTTCACTATATTGCAGTCTATTAAATGTGCAATAGCATTGTGTCTAAAAAACATAACGTATGTACCTTAAAAATACTTTATTGCTAAAAATGCCAATGATCATCTGAGTCGTCAATGAGTCATAATCTTTCTGCTGGTAGAAGGTCTTACTTTGATGTTGGTGGCTGCTGACTCATCAGGGTGGCGGTTGCTGAAGGTTCGGTGGCTGTGGCAATTTCTTAAAATAAGACTATAATGAAGTTTGCCACATTGTTTGACTCTTCCTTTCACGAATAACTTCTCTGTAGCATGCAATACTGCTTGATAGCATTTTACCCACAGAACTTCTTTCAAAATTGGAGTCAATCCTCTCAAACCCTGCCGCTGCTTTATCAACTAAGTTTATATATTATTCTAAATTCTTTTTTGTCATTTCAACAATGTTCACAACATCTTCCTCACAAGTAGTTTCCATCTTAAGAAAGTGGTAAGACTTTCTTTGCTCATCTATAAGGAACAATTCATTCATTCAAATTTTATTATGAGATTGCAGCAATTCAGTCATATCTTTGGGCTCCACTTACAATTTTAGTTCTCTTGCTATTTCCATCACATTCTGCAGTTGCTTCCTCCACTGAAATCTTGAACCCCTCAAAGTCATCATGAGAGCTGGAATCAACTTCTTCCAAACTCTTGTTAATGCTGATATTTTGGCCTCCTCCCATGAATCATGAATGTTCTTAATGGCATCTAGAGTGGTGAATCCTTTCCAGAAGATTTTCAATTGACTTTGCCCAGATACATCAGAGGAATTGCTATCTATGGCAGCTATAGCCTTACAAAATGTATTTGTTAAATAACAGGACTTGAAAGTCAAAATTACTCCTTGATCCATGGGCTGCAGAATGGACATTGTATTATCAGCATGACAACAACATTAACCTCCTCCTCCATCTTTATCAGAGCTCTTTGGTGACTAGGTGCATTGTCAATGAGCAGTAGTATTTTAAAAGGAATCTTTCTTTCTAAGCAGTAAGTCTCAGGAGTGGGCTTAAAATATTTGGTAAACCACACTTTAAACAGATGTGTTGTCATCCAGGCTTTGTTGTTCCAGTCATAGAGCACAGGCAGAGTAGATGTAGCATAATTCTTAAGGGCCCTACGATTTTTGAAATGGTAAATGAGTTTTGGCTTCAACTGAAAGTCAATAGCTGCATTATCCCCTAACAAGAGTGTCAGCCTGTCTTTTAAAGCTTTGAAGCCAAGCATTTACTTATCCTCTCTAGCTATGAAAGTCCTAGATGCCATCTTCTTCCAATAGAAGGCTATTTGGCCTCTACTGAAAATCTGTTGTTTAGTGTAGCCACCTCCGTTAATTATTTTAGCTAGATCTTCTGGATAATATGCTGCAGCTTCTCCATCAGCACTTGCCGCTTCACCTTGCACTTTTAGGTTATGGACATGGTTTCTTTCCTTAATCTTCATGAATCAACCTCTGCTAGCTTCAAACTTTTCTTCTGAAGCTTCCTCGCCTCTCTCAGCAATCACAGAACTGAAAAGTTAGGGCCTTGCTCTGGATTAGGCTTTGGCTTAAGGGAATGTTGTTACTGGTTTGATCTTGACTCTCCAAAATTTCCTCCATCTCAGCAATAAGCTGTTCTCTGTTCTCTTTCTTCTCATCCACATGTTCACTGGAGTAGCACTTTTAATTCCTTCTAGAACTTTTCCTTTGCATTCAACAACTTGGCTAACTGTGTGGTACAAGAGGCCTAGGTTTTGGTCCATTTTGGCTTTCAAGATGCTTTCCTCACTAAGCTTAATCATTTCTAGCTTTTGATTTAAAGTGAGAGACTTATGACTCTTCCTTTCACTTAAACACTTAGAGGCGACTGTAGGGTTATTAACTGGCCTAATTAATTTCAATACTGTTGTATCTCAGGGAATAGGGAGGCCCGAGGCTAGAGGAGGAGATGGGAAACAGCTGGTTGATGGAGCAGTTAGAAGATATGCAACGTTTATCAATGAAGTTTGCCATCTTGTATGGTCACGGTTCACAGCACTCCAAAACCATTATAATAGTAATGTCAGAGACCATTGATCATAGAGCACCATAACAGATATAATGGAAAAGTTTGACATAGGTGAAAATTACCAAAATGTGACACAGAAACACTAAGTGAGCACATGCTGTTGAAAAATGGCACTGATAGATTTGCTTAAATTAGGGTTGTCACAACGCTTAAATTTGTAAAAAAAAAAAACACACACAAAAAAACATCTGCACAATGCGATGAACCAAGGCACATTAAAATGAGCTATTCCTATAGTGCCTAGCACATAGTAGACCCAACAAGTATTTGTTAAATGAAAGAACAGATTTGCCCAGGAATTAGATAGGCTTAGTGGAATTCTGTCAGAAAACACTTTCCTAAAAACAGCTTTATTGAGCTATAACTCACATATAATCTACCCATTTAAAGTGTCCAATTCAATGGTTTTTAGTATATTCAATGTGTAAAACCACCACAACCAATTTTAGAACATTTTCATCACCTCTAAAAGAAACCTCATACTCATTGGCAGTCACTTCCCATTTCCCTCCAATCCCTCAGCCTCAGGTAACCATTAGTCTACTTTCTGTATCTATAGATTTTGCTTATTCAAGACAGTTCATATAAATTGAATCATATAATATGTTGTCTTTTGTGACTGCCTTCTCTACTTAGCATGATGTTTTCAAGTTTCATCCATGCTGTAGCATTTATCAGTACTTCATTTCTTTTCACTACCAAACAATATTCCATTCTATGGACACACCACATTTTATTTATCCATTCATCAGCTGATGGCCATTGTGTTGTTTCAACTTTTTGGCTATTATGATTATGCTGCTATGAAAATTCACGCACAAGTTTATGCATGGACATTATATATTCTTTTGAGTATAGAATTTCATTCCATGTAAAAATGGAATTGCAGAGTCATATGGTAACTGTCCTTTCTGGTTAAATCCTACTAATCTTTCAAAGTTCAAACAAGGAAAAGAGCAATTAATTCTGGCTGAGAAATTAGGGAAAAATCCTTAGAAGAAATGGCACATGAGCTAAGCTCTGAAGGACTAGTAGGATTTAACTAGTAAGGGGAGAATGGGATGATATAATGTCAGATTTGTGACTCTAATAAAGTTTTGACTTGTGTTTATTGTTAAAAAACTATTTTAGGCCGGGCGCGGTGGCTCACGCCTATAATCCTAGCACTTTGGGAGGCCGAGGTGGGCGGATTGCTCGAGGTCAGGAGTTCGAAACCAGCCTGAGCAAGAGTGAGACCCTGTCTCTACTATAAATAGAAAGAATTTAATTGGCCAACTAATATATATAGAAAAAATTTAGCCAGGCATGGTGGCGCATGCCTGTAATCCCGTGGCTCATGCCTATAATCCTAGCACTCTAGGAGGCCGAGGCGGGTGGATCGTTTGA
Source organism: Microcebus murinus (assembly GCF_040939455.1). NCBI lineage: Eukaryota > Metazoa > Chordata > Mammalia > Primates > Cheirogaleidae > Microcebus > Microcebus murinus. The sequence goes on along the minus strand of NC_134105.1, from coordinate 87,596,533 downwards.
GCTCAGGAGTTCCAAGACCAGCCTGAGCAAGAGTGAGACCCCATCTCTACTAAAAAAAAAGAAAGAAAGAAAGAAATTAGCTGGACAACTAAAAATATAAATAGAAAAAATTAGCCAGGCATGGTGGTGCATGCCTGTAATCCCAGCTACTCGGGAGGCTGAGGCAGCAGGATTGCTTGAGCCCAGGAGTTTGAGGTTGCTGTGAGCTGGGCTGATGCCACAGCACTCACTCTAGCCTGGGCAACAGAACAAGACTCTGTCTCAAACAAACAAAAACAAAAGCCATATTAATGTATTAAGTGCTGTGTGAGTTGTATTTAACTCATGGTAACTTAACTCATGATAATTTTGAGCCTGGGCCCTCATGAAGCATATGTAACTCACATGTCCCTTAACCTTGGAAGCCACGAGAATTGTCAAGTTGCATATGACTCATGTACAGAAAACAATAAAAAATACCAAAGTTTTCATTAAATTAGAAAGGATCATTTTGTTTTTCAAGTTAATTGAATTTCAAGTTAATTCTATTTTCGTAATAAAATAGAATTTCGTAATAAAATAGAAAAACTGTGGCCCCAAGGAAAAAATTTTTTTTTCTGGTGTGGCAGTCAATGTGTTAAAGAGTTGTACATCAATCTTCATCAAGAAAGCATTTTATAGTACAGCCTTTTCTAAAAACTACCTGGCAATTCCTTAGATATTAAATAGTTATCATATGACAGAGGGACTTTCCTAAAACTGCTAAATAAAAACAAATTACTATAAAAGCCTATATGTCTATATTTCACTAAATCATATTAGTTTGGTAAAACTATGGAGACAGTAGAAAGATCAGCAGTTAGAGGAGAGAGAGAGAGAGACAAACAAACAGGCAGAGCACTGAGGATTTTAGGGCAGTGAAACTATTCTGTAGGATACTAGGATGGTGGATACATGTCATTACACATTTGTCAAAACCCATAAAATATACAACTCTCAGAATGAACCCTAATGCAAACTATGAACTACAGGTGGTAAAAATGTGTCAGTGTAATTTCTCCATTGTAACAAAAGTACCACTGTGGTACAGGATGTTGATCGTGGGGGATGTGGGGGCTTGGGAACTCTCTGTACTTTCCACTTAATTTTGCTCTAAAAATAAAATCTGGTAGAAAAAAAAAAAAAAAAAGATGGGCAGAAGTGGTGCTCTCAGAGAATTTAGGGAAGGATCAGAGAAGCAAGTTATAGAAGCCAAGATAGTCAAGTTTGAAGAAACAGGTAATTAAAAAGAGAGTTTTAAAAAGAGCACAAGGTACAAATGAGAAAGTATTGACTAGATACAGCAATTAGAGATGACTGAAGGTACCAGCAAAGACAGTTTTAGTTGCGTGGAGGGGTTGAAATCAGAATACAGGATTGAGGGGAGAGGAGGAGTGCTTCAGAGAGGAAATGTAGATTATTATTTCATGAGGTTTGCCATCAGAATTGTATAGAAAGAGAGGGAAAGGCTGGTGTGGTGGCTCAAGCTTGCAATCTTAGCACTCTGGGAGGCTCAGGGGGGAGGACTGCTTAAGGTCAGGAGTTCCAAGCCAGCCTCTGCAAGAGTGAGACTGAGACACTACAAAAAATAGAAAAATCAGCCTGACATGGTGGCGTGCACCTGTAGTCCCAGCTACTTGGGATGCTGAGGCAAGAGGATTTCTTGAGCCCAGGATTGGAGGTTGCAGTGAACTATGATGAAGCCACTGCACTCTAGCCCCAGCATCAGAGCAAGACTCTGTCTTAAAAACAAACAAACAAACAAACAAACAAACCGAGAGAGAGAGAGAGAGAGAGAGAGAGAGAGAGAGAGAGAGAGAGAGAGAGAGAGAGAGAGAGAGAGAGAGAAGTTAGATGGGGATGAGATCAAAGATACAGGGAAATGGCGAGGAACAGGACAAAGAATAGTTCATCCTCTGAAATGAGAGTTAAAAGATTGGTGAGGCTGAGGGTGGAGGGGTGTGAGACAGAGAGAAAGACACAGACAATAGGAGGCAAGACCTCCTAAGAAGTGGATGGCAAGACCAAATGTGACCTCATTCTTGCACTCATAGAAGGAGCAGCTGGAGAAACTGCCTTATATCACCCAGGTCTTAGATATAACACAAAATTATTTCATATCCATACTGGAAATCTTAAGTCCAGGACTTAAATCTTAAGTCCTATAATGCATAGGAAAAGGCTAGAATGAAAGGCCTGCTACCTCTCTCCCTCCAGCCTGTTCTGTCCTGCTATTCCATCCTTCCTCACTCTGTTTCATTCTCCTGTTGCTATTCTCTTTCCCAGCTTATCCTATTGTAACACCTGAAACCTTATTCTACGGTTAAATAAACTCTAACATTCTCAATCTCTTCGCATTAACGCTCCACTCATTGCCTAACTGGAACCTGGCTATCTTATGAGGATACTACTTGCATTGTACTCCTACAGGGCAGGTGATCTTTGTTTTCCACCCTTATCTTCCACAATCCAGGAGGCAGGACCAGAGCTTTCCTAACTCCTCATTGTCACCTGCAGGCTGTGACTCTTCTATTGTCAAGCTTAAGGCTTAAAAGCATGAGGCACATGACATCTGGCTATATCATGTTCTTCCCCTCCTGGCTGAGGTCACAGGGAAGTACCTGTTTTGTAATCTTTCTCTCTTCACCCCAACACTCATACTGGCTATATTAATGCCACGCAAACAACCTAACACTCTAGACTCAGAGTTCTTTGCACCAACCATTTTTCACACCATTTCTACAAAACCCACACCCTTGCCAACTTTCTAGACTGCTCTACTGAAGTAATCTCAAGCATTAATATCCCACTCTCTGAGCACAAACCCTACCTCCCATCCCAACTCTGTCCAGCGTCATTCCTTCCATACATACCTTCCTTTGATATCACAGAGGTCTTCATCTTCTAATCATTCTATATTTTCCTGATTCATCTTTCTGGCCAGGTTTTTCTCCTTATGCAATCTCGACCCCATGACTGCTTAATTAAATTCCTTCTCAACAACACTTAACTCCCTTGCCTCCTTGGCCTTTCCACATACCTATAAATTTCTAAACCTGAATCGATCCTACCATCTGTTTCCTCCCATACCTAACCTATGTGCACTGCTAGAGAAAACTGCATGAACATATATATTGCCATCACTAAAATTCATGTTTTCAAATCTCAGTTGGCCCTTTTAGACTTGTCTTTGGTCAACTTCCTCTCCCATTCCTTGTGGAAGATTTTCTAATCTTGTATCATTATTCTCATGTCCTTTACTCTACCTTTCTTGGTTGCTATTGAGAAAGCTAAGGTCATCTGATGAGAATTCTCTATTCTAGCCCTAAGCCAACCCGCTAACTTTGCATAAGTCACTCCCCTACTTCTGGCTCCCTGGACTACAGGCAGAAGCAATTCTAGACTCACTGAAATGACCACTCCCTGTCTCTGTCTTTATGTGGCAGCAGTAATATACCACTATACTCATAGTACCCTGAGCACATCATGCTGTTCCATGCCACTGTGTATACTGTTTCTTCTATCATTATTTCTCCTGCAGCTAGACTTTTCAAAAAACCTTGCTAGGGAATTTTCTTCCAAGACACTTCTGTGACTTTCCCCTACATCCCCAAACACTTTCTCCATTCTACTTTTCCTGGATTTATTTTTATTACTGCAAACTTTATACTGCATGGTAAGTTTTCATAAAGGCAATTAAAAGAACAAATTTGGTGTGAAATGACTGGTAAAAACAAGAACTTTTAAGAATTGAATGAGAGGTGAAATCATAGTGGGATGGTGAGGAAAATTTTCATTCATTCAATAAATAACCAACATTTATTAAGGACACAGTATGTATAGTAAGTTGGAGAGAAGTTGTAGGTGGATTATAGGTTGGGACAGGTATGGGTGAAACTTATGACATTTGATCTAGATCTTAAGGAATGGTTGCAATTTGGATCAACTAAGAAGAAGAGGTGGGTGAAGAAGAGGTAGGAAAAGGAAAGAATATCAAAGACAGACATGCATGCACATTTGGCTAGTATAAGTGACCAGTCCTAGCTAAAATGAAAGGTTTAGGAAAAGTAGCAAGAGATAAAACTGAAAGCTTAACCATAGAATCCTGGAGTTAGAAAGAGCCTTAAGAATCTTCTAGTACACCCACCTCAGAGCTCAGGCAGTGAAGCAAGGCCCAATTCCTATCAGGCTGTGGACCAGCCCATGGCCTGAAGGTTGGGGACCACAGCTTCATAGGATAGTCTTTCAAATAGCTTTCATTAATTGATGTGTGACCTTGAACAAATTATTTTCTAAGGGTCAACGTTCTCATCTCTAAAAGAGAGGTGTGGCAGAGGCTAATTGTCCCCTGATATCTGTTCTCCCCTCCCTTTATCATTATTGAATTTTTTAACACGGACACCCAACAAAGGCTACATTTCTCAACCTTCCTTGCACTGGAGGTGGCATTGTGCTTAAATTCTGGTCAATGGACTGTGAGCAGAAGTGACCTCCCTTTCCCCTTTCCTCCTTCCCAGTGGCTGGAATTCGGATGTGGGGTGAGCCAAGTTAGTCTCTGTGGATGAGAACAATACCCTGAGAACAACAAGATAAAAAGAGTCCAGGCCCCTGACAACTTGATAGGGCGGAGCTACCACTCCAACTTGGAGTTTCTATGAGAGAGAAATAAAATTACATCTTGTTTAAGCCACCTGTTACTTAAAAAAGTATCTGTGTTATAGCACTTGACATATATCCTAACCCAAAAGAAGGTAACGATAGTTTCCCACTCCTATTAAAGGAGTTTTATAAAAATTCAATAAAACTAGGAATGTAAAGTATACCTATATACAAGTTAATTTTTTAGTATTTTAAGATCATATTCTCCCTCTTTCTCTCTCTTTTTGTAGAGACAGGGTCTTGCTATTTTGCCCAGGCAGGTCTTGAACTCCTGGCCTCAAGCGATCCTCACCTGGGCCTCCCAAAGTGCTGGGATTCTAGGTGTGAGCCACTGGGCCCAGCCCCATCATCTTCTCTCTTGAGACTAATCCCAGTATCCTGTTAGTAACATAATTCAAGATGCCTCAGAATCCCAATATCCTCCGTGGATCTCTATTTGATAATATCCCTCAAAGGTGGACACTCCAAACTAAGCATAAATCTTTATAAGCTATGTACATAGGATAGCATATATTTCTCCATATTTCCTCATACATTTAATTTGGAGATCTCTGTGTATTTGTCAAATACACAGAGCAAAGCTATAATAGATCCTTTCTCTAAATACCTGCATTCTTTCACTAAATATTTATAAAATGCCTACTGTGCAAGGCTTAGTGATACAATGAATATTAACTTACTGGTATAAAATGACATTAACAATAATTTTACAGGATATAACTATCCTGTAATGTGACTAAATTTTGCAGACTTAGTATTGGAAAGCTACACCTTGGAAAAAAAAAGTAAGTATATACATGAGTTTCTTATCTTTCATATACAATTGCCTTAGACAAATCTAAAGAGGCTAGGTCTAATAACTTGTTTAATGGTATCACATATTGGAACAAGTTTTCTAAGACTGGTATTCAGAAAAAGTTATAATATATATATATATATATATATATATATTTACCTACTATTTTTCTAAAACATAAAAATGAGAAAGCATACTACATAAAGCCTGAAAGACAGTAGAGTTTATTGATTAAATTGGTCGTGAGAGCCAGAGTGCCTCCTAGCTTTGCCACTTACTAGCTGAGTAACTTTCAGCATCTCTTTATGCTCTTATTTCCCAGGTATAAAATGAGAGTAATAAGGGTAATGATAACTGTAATAGTACTGATGCAATAACAGTACCTTCCTCATAAAATTATTTTGAAGATTAAATGTAAAGGTTTAGAAAAGTTCATGGTGCACTGGGAAAGTGCTCATGTAAAGTCTGGCTACTATTATTACAGCTATTATAATAATGTGAATTGATGACCCCATTTCTGGTCAGGGTATACAGAATTGTATTTTACTTTTTAAATTTTTCTTTATTTATCTATATTAAGATATAGTTGACAAATAAAAATTGTATATATTTATGGCGTACAAGGTGATGTTTTGATATATGCATACATTGTGAAATAGTTAAACCAAGCTAATTAACATACCGATCAATTAACATACTTTTTTCCTTTAATAGAGACAGGGTCTCACTATGTTGCCCAGGCTGGAATTGAACTCCTGGGCTCATGGGATCTCCCTGCCTCAGCTTCATGAGTTGCTGGGACTACAGGCTCAGGCTACCACACTCAGCTACAGGCTTATTTTTTGTTGAAGGATCTACTCTCTTAGGAATTTTCAAGTATACACTATTAGTAACTATAGTCACCATGTTGTACAGCAGATCTCCTGAATTTACTCATCCTAACTGAAACTTTGTACCCTTTGACCAGTATTTCCCCATCCCCGCTCCCCACCACCCCCTTCCCCCCCAGCCGGAATTCTATTCTCTGCTTCTACGAATATACCTTTCTAATATTCCACATATAACTGGGATCATGCAGTATTTGTCTTTTTATGTCTGGCTTATTTCACTTAGCATAATGTCCTTCAGGTTCATCCATGTGGTTGCAAATGACAGGATTTCCTTCTTTTTTAAGGCTGAATAGCATTACATTTTATATACTACATTTTCTTTATCCGTTCATCCACTTATGGACACTTAGGTTGTGTTCTTGGCTATTGTGAATAATGCTGCTATGAATTGAGAGTACAGATATCTCTGCAACATACTGATTTCAATTTCTCTGGATATATACCCAGAAGTGAGATTGCTGGAGCCAGAGAATAAAGAATTCTGTGCTGTATGGTCAAACAGCATTTTTTTTTTTTTTTTTTGAGACAAAGTCTCACTCTCTTGCCCGAGTTAGAGTGCCATGGCATCAGCTTAGCTCACAGCAACCTCAAACTTCTGGGCTTAAGGGATCCTCTTGCCTCAGCCTCCCGGGTAGCTGGGACTACAGGCACGCGCCACCATGTCTGGCTAATTCTTTTTCTATTTTTAGTTGTTTGGCTAATTTCTTTCTATTTTTAGTAGAGACGGGGTCTTGCTCTTGCTCAGGCTGCTCTTGCTCTTGCTTAAGCTCGAATTCCTGAGCTCAAACGATCTGCCTGCCTCGGCCTCCCAGAGTGCTAGGATGACAGGCGTGAGCCACCATGCTGGCCCAAACAGCATTTTCTAATGCTGGTTATTTTTGATATTTGCTACTTGTTAGTGATTTTTCATATTAAATCAATTTGATGCACTGAAGGGCAAGTTGGTGATAAAAATCAAAGTCCCTAAAAATCTGCAACTTAGTAATTCCATTTGTATGTGTTAATCCTAAATACATAATAATGGATGTACCCTAAATTTGGCTATAGGATGCTGACTGTAGTTTATTTATAAAAGTATTAATAAGAATAGGAAAGAAGAAAGACTTTGAAAAGTGGCTTAGTTCAATAAATCAAAGAAATCCATATAATACAATGATATGCATCTATTAAAAATAATTTTGTAATTGAATACTTCATGATTATGGGAAGATATATTGAGTGAAAATAAGTATTAAGTATAGCATGATCTCATTTTGGTTTAAAAAAGATAAGTGATAATTGTGTGGGGGTGGATGGGTGTGTATGTATGTTGTATGGATCAATAAAGGCTCCTATATACCAAAATATTTGTAACAGTGTTTATTTCTAGGTGGTTTGTGCACTAGCAATTGTTTTTTAAGAGACAAGATCTTGCTCTGTTGCCCAGTCTGGAGTGCAGGGGGCATGACCATAGCTCACTGCAGCCTGGAACTCTTGGGCTCAAGTGATTCTCTTGCCTCAGCCAAGTAGCTACCCAAGTAGCTACGACTATAGGTACATGCTACCACACCTGGCTAATTTCTTCATTTTTTTGTAGAGATGTGGCCTTGTTATGTTGACCAGGCTGATCTCAAAATCCTGGTCTCAAGGGATCCTCAGCCTCCAAAAGTGCTGGGATTCCAGGCATGAGGCACTGTGCCCCGCATAATTTTTGTTCAGTTCTTTTTGCCTTTCTATTTTCTAAGTTTTTCACATGAATCATTTATAATACTTTGGCAATGAGAAAAAGATAAAAAGAAGTACACAATGTGCAGTGAAAATCTTGAAAACATAAAGATGTACTATCTCACCCCACCCCCCAAATGAAATCCTTTCTGCTTATTTACTAAGTAAAAGATCCAAAACACAGATGTGCTCACATTAGCTTCCTGGACACACCCGAATTCACATGTGTTTTTGTCACAGGCTCATGTGAAACTTATAAAATTATTTAGCTAACAGCACAAAAAAGATGAACAAAATAAGAAAAACTGAGGAATCTGAAAAAAAAATACAGAAAAATATTTCTTGCTATTATTCATTTAAGTAGACCACAATTAAACCTGTTCTGATAGTCTTAATAATTTCAGAAGTGATTTAATGCTATTACAAATCTCTGAAAAGATTTAAACAATAGTCTATCTTTTTGAAAGGTCTTCTGGTCATGAGGGATTGCATATACAATGGGCAGTTGTTGGAGCAACAAGCTATACCAGGGGTGGGGAACCTTCTAGGTGGCCTTCTAGGTCCTTAAGTACAACCTTTTGACTGAACCCAAATTTTACAGAACAAATCCTTTTATTTCTATTCACATATTTTTGTTTGTCTTTTATATTTTTATTTTTAAAATTAACATATTTAAAGTACCAAAGAATAAAATAAGTTTCAATGAAATAAATAAACCTCCCAGATTGACCGGCACAATCAGAACATTAGTAAGCAAGCCATAAGGGCTAAACTGACGGGTGCTTACCCTCATGAGTTAGTCCTAACTTCCCTCGCCAGACTGGCACTGCTATTGTGGCAAGGCTGGTTGACAAGAGTTTGTGGAGGTGGAGTACGCCAGTCTGTTATCAGCTTTTATCAGCAGTGCACTGTGTTTCTGTTTGAAGTGGAATTTGTGAATAGCTGCGCGGCTAGACAGTATTTCTAAATTCTATCTGCTTAACAGCTCATGATGTCAAAGACCAAGAGGATGCTGAAGGAAGAAAACAGATTTTAAATGAGGACTGGAAATTGCAATATTATCTTGTTTCTGCTAAAGATAAGATGATTTGATTGCTTTGTGATACTGCAATTATCAACATTAAAGAAATTCAATGCTCATCAGCATTATAACACTCATAAAGATAACAGATATTTTAAATTAGAGGGAAAGGTGTGAAAGGTACTGCAGAAATTAAAAAATGAAAAGCAAAAACAAAGAGAATTCTTTCAAGCACAATAAGACCTGGAAATGATGCCACTGAAGCAACTTATAAAGTAGCTTATATACTCAGGATAAAAGGGAAGCCATTCAGTGATGAAGAAATTGTGAAAAAATGCACTGTCAAAGTTGTAGGATACTTGGACCGGGATAACATTTCAAAGTACAAACTGTCTCTTTCAAGGAGAACCATAATTGATTGGCAGCATTATAACCTTCAACTTAACAGAACAACTTCTGCAATAGTTCAAAAGGAAAATATATAGTATTCAATTGCTTTGGATGAACTGATACTACTAACTTGGCATAGGTTTTATACTTTATTCAGGTCCTAACAGAAGATTTTCTTTCCTACAAGGAGTTACTTACTTTGGGTTCTCTTGTGAACAGAACCTGAGGAATCGATATCTTCAACAACTTTCAAGATAAATGTTGTGAAGCTGGACTGACTTTGGTAAATTTACTGAGTATATGTATAGATAGTACACCTTCCATAATAGGAAAACATGAAAGATTTATTGCACAGATTTTAAAAAGTATTAAACAGATCCAGATGCTCTCATTTCTTTTCCTTGTACCTTGCACCAGCAAAATCTCTGTTCTAAAGCTATTTTATGTGACATTTTGCAACAAGTTATAAGTATTGTTAACTATATTTGTAAAAATGCAACACAGCATTGTCAGTTTCATAACATGCTAAAGTTGAACTATGATGTATTAAGTGTGGATTTGCCATATCATTCTAAAGGGTATTGGCTATTGCAGGGACAGGTGTTAGCCAAAATTTTATTTCTGTGAGAACAGTTAAATTTTATGAAGAACAGAATCAGCAATGTGAATTATGGAAAGAGGATTTCTATAGGAATGCAGCACTTCTGTGTGGTATCATGTCCAATCAAAACGACTTGAATATTTCTTTGCAAGGTAAAACTAAGTCGTATGTGGCAAAAATCCAAGCATTTTGAAAAAAGCTATCTTTTTTCAAAACACTACTTCTTCAAAAGGAAACTTCAGATGAGATTTTCCCCAGTTAGCAAAGGTCATTGATGAGAAGAATATGCAGCTGTTATAGGCCTATTAATTGGACAATACAATGAAAGGTTCACTGACTTTGAGAATCATGACATCACATTCAGATTAGCATTTCAGCCTCACCTACTTGTTATCACCAAGGCACCTAAAAAAACTACAGATGGAACTAATTGAGTTCTCAGTAGATGACATTTTAAAGTCATTGTCTGATGTTAAGAAAGATCCAATTGAAATATGGAAAAATGCAGAATACCCATGCCTTCAGCAACATACCCAAAAAATGCTTTCTTGTTTTTCAACCACTTATTGCTGCAAATCTACGTTCTCCTACTTAACCCAAATCAAGATGCCCTTAAGGTCACAAATGACTGACACCCATCTAGAGGATCAACTGGAATTGCAGACCTCCATGCTGTAACCAAATATTCAAATGCTTTCCAAAAAAAAAGCAGACTCAAAGTCATTAAAAGGTTAGTTACCTTTAAAATTAACAAATAATTTTTGAAATTATTAAGCACACAGTATTGATAGTTAGGTTTTTACAAAATAATGTGCATTTTTTTTTTTTTTTTTTTTTTTTTTTTTGAGACAGAGTCTCGCTTGTTGCCCAGGCTAGAGTGAGTGCCCTGGCGTCAGCCTAGCTCACAGCAACCTCAAACTCCTGGGCTCAAGCAATCCTGCTGCCTCAGCCTCCCGAGTAGCTGGGACTACAGGCATGCACCACCATGCCCGGCTAATTTTATATATATATACATTAGTTGGCCAATTAATTTCTTTCTATTTATAGTAGAGACGGGGTCTTGCTCTTGCTCAGGCTGGTTTCGAACTCCTGACCTCGAGCAATCCGCCCGCCTCAGCCTCCCAGAGTGCTAGGATTACAGGCGTGAGCCACCGCGCCCGGCTAATAATGTGCATTTTTAAGTAAATCTAATTTAAGTTTCTTGAATGCGGCCTTATTCAATTACAGCTAAATTAACGCGGCCTTCCAACAGGAAAAGGTTCCCCACCCCTGGGCTACACCATATAGCCTAAGCATATGGTAGGCCTTACCATCTAGGGTTGTACAAGTACACTCTATGATCACACAATGACGTAATCACCTAATGATGCATTTCTCAGAACATATCTCCATCCTTAAGTCATACAAGACTGTATTTTAGGTCGGGCGCGGTGGCTCACACCTGTAATCCTAGCACTCTGGGAGGCCGAGGCGGGAGGATTGCTCGAGGTCAGGAGTTCGAAACCAGCCTGAGCAAGAGCAAGACCCCGTCTCTACTATAAATAGAAAGAAATTAATTGGCCAACTAATATATATAGAAAAAATGAGCTGGGCATGGTGGCGCATGCCTGTAGTCCCAGCTACTCGGCAGGCTGAGGCAGCAGGATTGCTTGAGCCCAGGACATTGAGGTTGCTGTGAGCTAGGCTGACACCATGGCACTCACTCTAGCCTGGACAACAAAGTGAGACTCTGTCTCAAAAAAAAAAAAAAAAAAGACTGTATTTTATTAGATAACAATTTGGCTTCACTTGAGTAGACCACTATAAATGTACAATATATTTCCTGAATGTTTTATTAATTATGGTATGTAACATCTGACCATTTACCTTAACCACCTGAATAACATTTATTACAAATAAACACATCTTAGTCTTTTTATAATATTTTTTTCTAACCTCATTACTGAATAAGCCCTCCCAGGAAAAACTGGATCCTTCTAAAATCAATTTTCACTAATAATCTTTAAAAGGGCAAAACAGTATAAAGAGATTCTAAGTGGGAAGTTCAGTAAGCAGGCTTATATGGCTCCAACAGATGGAAATCTATTAATAAGAAATCCACATACCACAGTAAATGTCTTCAACTGCTTATCAGGCCCATTGTCACCTTATGCCAAGCTTACAACTTAACTCTTCATATCCTCTACCAACATATACAATATTCCCCTCAAACAAAACAAAGGCTTTTTTGGACTTTCTCATTTCCATAATGGCATCAAAGTTATCTGCCATAGCATTATCATTTATCAGTCACTTACACAGGAGCAAATGTCCTCAGAGTTCAGGTTCTCATTTGCTCCTGCCTGGGTTTAACAGCCTCCTAATTTGTCTCCCCATCTCTAATCTATCCCCACTTGAATCCAAATAGCATCAGCCTGCTAGCCTGCTTAAATACCACTTTAATCACATTACAGCTCAGCTGAAGAATCTTTGATTAAATTTTATACTATGAGCAGTGGAAAGTAAACTCTTTATAATAGCCTTCAAAGCCTTCTTCTAATCTTATCTTCTGCTTCTGCTCAGTGTGAACTCTTTGCAATCTATCACCAATTCCTATTAATGACTTGCTCAAGCTGTCTTCCCACCCTTTCTTGTCAATGCAAATTCATGTTCCCAGTACACTCAACTAAAATGCTAATATGGTTTTCAATAACCATTATGGTTTTCAGTAACCATTACAACTGTAAATAAACACTTTTCCTTTCGAATTTCAACAACACTCACATATTGTCGATCTACTGATTAAGCACTAGTCATACTGTCTCCTACTGTCAAGTAATTATATATCTATGATCTAATTTCATTAAATAGATGTAATTTCCTTGTGGACCCTTATATTTGTTGTACTTCTCACAGCTCCAAACAGGTAGAAACCTGGTAAAGGCCCAATTAATATTTGGTGAACAACAAATGATCTGCATGTTTAATTTTTGTACAAAGCCAAATATATATGTATATAGCCATATATATTGCCATATATATGTATATAAATTTCTATGTACCTCTAAGGCTTGTCTCTAACAAAATGAATATTATTTTATATAGGTTCATGCATTGGGGAGGGGTGGTCTTCAAGGCCACACCCAGCTTTGCTGATTTATTAGGAGAACCCACAGGACTCAGCATATAATTATCCTCATGGCTAAGATTTATTACAGCAAGAGGATACAAAACACAATCAGCACACATTTAATTTCTCCAGCATCAAATTGGATAACATGTATTGTCTACCAGGGAAACTTCTTAGAAACCCAGCGCCCAAGGTTTTTACTAGGGCTGGTCATATAGGCATTCTCTGCTGAGCATGGGCCAAAATTTCAGATTTTCAGAAGGTGTTTAGCATAAACCACAGTTTGTACAGTCTAGGAACAGTGAGCCACTCTTATTATTTAGGTAAAGTTTTATATCATATTTGGAAGCATTTATCATTCAAATTCCCACATGGCAGCCAAAGGCCAACCTTGTAAGCAGGCCTTTCTGAGCATAGCAGTCCTGGGCCTGTTACCTCTTTTCTATGTAATTCATTTCGTATTTTTATGGAAGAAATGTTACAGGGTTAACCATACCTTATTTATAACAGGCACATAAAGTGACTTAAACAAAATTAAAATCTAGCATTTAATTAGAGATATACTGCCTAGATTGGTACCCCCTAATTAAAAGTTATGTAATTTTGAAGTAATTCACTTCTTTGGGTATTTCCAGTTCTTTTTCTGGAGATAGCTCATTTCTTGCAAAATGAGCTATCTTTCTTAAACCAACACTTTTGTGGTTGTCAGGAGAAAGGAATTAAGTACAGTATCTAAAGCAAAAGGGCATTCTAGGACAAGTTCCCTGCCTCTTGGTGCCAAAACACTATTTGCTGTTTTACATACATCATCCTACTAAATCCTCACAACAACCTGATATGTCAGTGATGGTTCCTACATTACAGATGGAAGCTTTGAGAGGCCAAGTAACCCATCCAGTTCTACCACAGTGGAACTGGGATTTTAGCTTGGACTCGCCTCATTCCAAACCCTTGCTCTTACTTAGCTTTATGCCAACTATCTCTACCTAACTTCAAAGGCACAGGCTCTTTATTATGAATCATTTCTCTTAAACTATGTGGCTTTTTTGTTTGACAATACAGAGCACTGCCCTTTACCTTATTTGTCTTGACTAAAGTAAGATTTTAATTGAAACAGAGGGGTTAAGTGCAACCCAGGATATTCAACTTTTTCACTTCCAAGTCCTGCAGAATACAAATCGAATTATATCCCTTGCTTGCTAAAACCATTAGGAAGCTCCCTACTCAGAAACTCTTCTGTACTGCACACAGCTTTTTCCAGGCATAAGCCTGTTTGAAGTCGGACAGACTTGTATCAACATCTTGGCATTGCACTTACCAGTTTGGGAAAATTATTATGCTTTAGGAGCCTCAGTTTATTTACCCACAAAAGAGGGACCCTTATCTCATAGACTTGCTGTGAAAATTCAAAAGATAATATGTTTAAAAGGCCCAGCCGGCACATGTTTGCTGAATAAATAACTGCCTGCAAGGACAGAATAACTGATTTGTGAGAAGGTAAGCCAAATCGATATTCTGAAAAAGCAGGTAGTAGACAAGCGCCCTCACCACCAGGTGTCACCACTGGCTCAGGAGAGCACGTCTAACTGCCCGCCATGGGGGTGGATCCCTGCAGCAAACCAGTCTAGGCCTCAGGGTAGCACTGGCACCTGCACCTACAGGACATTCACGAGTTGGCTTTGGCTTTTCAGTATCTTAAGAGCCAGTCTAATATATTTTGCACCATTCTAGGTTACGCTGTTCTCTTATAGGGCAATGTGTAAAAAATTATTGTAGTACAATTAATTAGCTGAATAGCTATAGATGTGTCATCACAGTTTAATTTTAAAAACTACCCTCAGCGGACTATTTTTTAATTTCGAGAATCAATAGTGCTTTACATATCCTTTGGTTGAGCCAACTGGGCATTTTCTGGCTTCCATAGGCTTCAATATTACCACAATGGACAATCTTCTGGCCCCAATTCCCCAACCCATTGACATTATTTCCTTTACATTATTAATGGGGTGACGAATAAAAGGAAAGCTGAATATTTTTAGGGCAAATATAAAGTCTATGACTAGCATATAAAGAGGCAAAACAAACATAACCATTAACCCTTCTCCTTGATCTCAGGAATCCAAAAGTTTATTTAAAAAATTCTTTTCTATTTTCTTGAAAACAAAAACACCTTAGCGTAATCTGTCAACCTGTGAATAGCTTTGGAATTGCTCAAGGAGCACTGCCACACCCAGCATAACCTGCTAAAGCCTCTCCCTGGAAGTTCCCAGGGGCTTACTTCAAAACGTGGGCAGGGCCTGGGCTCCCCTCTGGTTCTAAGTCCCCCATGCAGAGACCCACTAGTGGCCACTTCAAGACGGGTAATTCACTGACTACTAGCGAGTAACTCGAGACGCAGCCCTGTGATGTGGCATGGACTGTTGACTCGTCTGCCAGGAACACTTGACTCAAGTCAAAACTGACCAGGCCCACCCCAGCCTCAGACTAGGCGTCCAAGTCCCCGCGCAACCCACAAGGGAGAAGGAGTTACGCTAAGCACAGGTTTCAGTTCAGAACGGGCGCTCTCGGAACCCAAGCAGTTTGGGTGGAACAGCTCAAGTTCCACCGTGCATTTCCCAGATATGAAAATGTCTTAAGAGAAACCAGAAGCAGCAATCTCTCCCTCTGGCCTTCGTCCCCATTCCTAGACAATTCGAGAGGAGAGAGCAGATACCGGGGACCATCTGGAGTTAGGTGCGCAAGAGCCAAAGCCAGCCGAGATGAACCCTTTTGCGAAACGCTTTGCAGATCGATAAATTCCCAACCGGTGTCAAACGCGTCCCTAGAGAAAGGCGAGCTCACAGGCTGGCCGCCCTGCTGGAGCAAGCGGGCCGAGGGAAGAGATGCTGCCCGGCAAGCACGCCCCGGCGGCGCAGGCGGGGCCCGGCGGCTGGCGAGCAGCGGGCGGCGCGGAGGGCGAGTTACCTGGAGGACTCGGCCGTGAAGCTGCCGCCGTCCAGCAGCCGCATCTTGCAGAAGAGGACCCCATTGACGAAGGGCACCGAGGAGAGCTCCTCGAGCTCGAAGTCCACCTTAAACTTAAACTTCTTTTTCTTCATCATCATGAGAGCCAGGCGCCTGCGAGCGGGGCGCGCGGGCGGGCGCCGCAGCCTCAGCTCGGCCGAGCCCCGGATCCGCCCAGCCCCATGGCCGGGGCCGCGAGCGGCGCGCGGGGGCGCGGCCGGGGGGCGCCGCGGGCCGGCCGGGGCCGGGGCCGCCGCCGCCGCCGCCTCTCGCGGCAGCTCGGGCCAGAGCTCGGCGGCGGCTGCGGCGCGGACCCCGGCCGCCCGCGGGGAGCGGTCGTGCTGCAGCTCGCCCTGCGGGTGGGCGCCCTCTTGGTGCGCAGCTCGCCGTCGCCGCCGCCGCCGCCGCCGCCGCCCGTCAGAGAGCCGGGAGAGGCTCGGCTCGGAGAACGGCCGCCGCAGCCGCCTCGGGGCTCCGGGCGCCCCCAGCGGCCGCTGGCCAGCAGCGCACCGCAGGGCGGAAGCCGGAGGGGCGGCGGGGAAATTCGCGGCGGGCGGGCGCCTCTCTGGGGAAACTAACCCGCGACGGCAGTTAGCACGTCACGCCTCTCCGGGGTTAAAAAAAGACAAACCCAACGAGAAAGGCTTCCTTCTGCAGCTTCCTCTCCGCCTTCCTTTTCGGGTTTTTGCACCGCCTCCTTTTTCCCCCTCCCCCACTAGGGATTTCTTTCCTTTGGGTTTGAGAGTCATGGGTTAATAGGGGCCAGTCAGAATCTCCACGACGTTGTTTTGGTCAAATTTAAATTCTAAAACTAAAATTTCCTTTAAGTGCTCTAAAATTCACGAGCCTTCAAATATAAGACGAAGGTGAGGTAGGAAAAAGGAAAAGGCTGTGTTGAGGGCCTACCAAGCGCCCACACACTGTCCTGCTGCCGGCGTTTTCTCTTGTTTATGCCTTATCTAACTCCTGTTACCCAGCACAAAAGATAGACAGAAGGAGTTAAGATAACATACCTTCCCTTTTAAAATTGGCCTGTCCCTACTGAGAACTGAAATGCTTAAAATCAAATTCTGCAGGGTAGGCTTTAAAAATATCTCCCTGGATGAAAAACAATGACCTGCCTTCCATAAGCATGTATATGCTGTTACAATATATGTTGTCGACTTGGTTACATATTGTTGGTCTTTTTAAACTGAGTTATTGTCCTTTTAACTCAAAAGTTCTCTTGAGGTAATCTCTGAAAGTGTGAAATAGAAAAAAAATTATCTTTTCCAGTTTACCTATGTATTCATTCATTCACATAAAAATATTTTTTTAATTGCCTAAAAGGTTAGTCACTGGCTAGACCCAGTGATCCAAAAACAATAGCTGCCCTCAAGAATTTTACAATCTAGTGAGGGAGACATGTTTAGATGTCATTTAGAAAAAAACATAGGCCGGGTGTGGTGGCTCACACCTGTAATCCTAGCACTCTGGGAGGCCGAGGTGGGCGGTATTGCTCAGGGTCAGGAGTTCGAGACCAGCCTGAGCAAGAGCGCGACCCCGTCTCTACTAAAAATAGAAACAAATTAATTGGCCAACTAAAAATATATAGAAAAAATGAGCCGGGCATGGTGGCGCATACCTGTAGTCCCAGCTACTCGGGAGGCTGAGGCAGGAGGATCGCTTGAGCCCAGGAGTTTCAGGTTGCTGTGAGCGAGGCTGATGCCACGGCACTCTAACCCAGGCAACAGAGTGAGACTCTGTCTCAAAACAAAACAAAACAAAACCTAGCATCAAGCTAAGTAGAACTTAGAGGAGGAAGCAATTACTTGAGGTTAACAAATTTTCTGTATTTCAAAGAATGAAGAGAGTTTGCCACAAAATGGGGGAGGAGGGCGGGAGGTGTTCCAGGTGAAAGAAATAGGAGAATAAAGACCCAGAGGCAGGGTTTAGAAGTTTAGGGATAGGGATTTGGTAGTGGATGGAGCTTGCTGCCCTTCAGGACGGGAGTCAAAGATAGTGGGAAGAGTTAGGGCACTTCCTGGTTTGTAGTTTGAACAACTGGATGGATGATTGAACAACTGAATCGATGATTCCATTGATTGCACGTTGGAAGCAGGAAGAGGCCAGGTTGGGAATGGAAGAGATAATGAGTCTTTGAACTGCTTGCAATACATTTAGGGAGAGAGGGGCAGCCTTAGCTCATGAAATATGCATTAAGAATTGAAAATGTGCATTTGGGAACTGGGGTATTTGTTGATGGCTGAAGTCCAAAAGATAGATAAGAATGAATTACTCCGAAGAGTATTTCATGGGTAGATGGAGAAAGAGATTGTGAAGACCCCTGCGAAGGAGCAATCAGAGGAAGAGAAGATTAGGAAAGAGAGACAGCCTGGAAGCCAAGAGAGAGCATTTTAATCATTGAACAGTCATTGTTATTGACTTACTGTGTGCCAGGCATTATGCTGGGGACTAGAGACACAAAAGAATAAGACATATAAGGCTTACAAATGAAAGGAGGAAAACATAGATAAGCAAGAGAACAATTAAAATGTTAGAAAAAGAGAGAAAGAGGTCCATGATCCATGGAGGGCTGAGGACAGAGTTTCTGGAAAGTGTTACAGAGCAATCCCAGAGGTTCAGGACTAGAAAGAAGCTACTGAATTGAAGATCTAGGAGGTCTTTGGTGATCTTGGCAAGAGAAGTATCCGTAAAAGATAGTGGTGAAGTAACATTAAAATGATCTAGAAGCGAATGGAAGGCTGTAATGACTAATAATTTTTAGGTGACTAAAAATTATTTTTTCTTGCCAGTGAGGTCTTTGCCTCAAAAAAAAAATAATAAAAAATAAAAAATAAAAATTATTTTTTCTGATTTTTGTCAGTGAATGAAAAGAAAGAGGAGGGTAGCCTGAGGAGGAGGGTTCAAGCATTTTCAATAATATTCAGGACTATCCAATATTTATTGAATGCCTATTATGTGCCATGAACCTTAATAGTTCCTATAGATCTGAGATACAGTCTGTTGGAGGACACAGAGAAGGCAGCAGGCAGGTGCAGTACAATGAAACACTGAGTGCTGGTTATATATGATGGGGAATAGAGGCTGCTGTGGGAGAATATAATGACATCTAACCAGGCTGAGTAGGTTATGGAAGGCTTTCTTGGGTAAGTGACATTTAAGCTGAGGCCTGAAAGATGAAGGTGGGGGGTGGGGAGCAATTTCCAGGAAGAAGGCAGTGTGTGTGGAAAGGCTCAGAGGAAGAAAGACCATGTTGCAGAGGGAACTGAAATTAGTTCTGTCTGGCTGCAACTGAGAGTGGGGTGTGGTGACAAGGGTATAACAGGGAGCCACTTAAGTTTTAAAGCAGAGGAATGATATATTCAGATTTGCATTTTGTAAAGAACTCCAGCTGTAGTAAAACTGGAAGGTGGGAGACAGCCTGCTACTCTTTTTTTTACATTCATGGTTTGATAATTAAACATCTTGTATGAGTCAGGGTCAAGGCAGGAAACAGATGTCATACTCAAAAGTTTTTAAATGAGGAAAGTTTAATGAAAGGACTCTTTACAGAGTTGGGGGCAGGGCCAGGGACCCACAGTCTGGTGGGAGGTTGAAAGGGAGAGCAGATAATATCCTGATTTCTCTCACCTCCTACTTTCTGATCTCCTGCTGATGCCTCCCATGATTCAAAACCAACCCAAGACAGAGGGCAAAGGAGCCTGGGAGATATAGTTCATAGAGGACAGAGTCGGGCACAAAGTAGGGCACTGAAGGGTGGAGAATGGATAGAGGTAAAGGGACGGAAAGTTACCAGCACACACTGATTCAGTCAGGGTTCACTGCACGAAGCTGAAACCACTCTAGATATTTCAAAAACAAAGGGATTTCATCCAGGCAATTCGGTGCTTCTGAAGTCCTTGGAAGGGCTGGAGGGGTAGAAGTCAGCAGACTGTTGAATTCAAAGTCACATCACATGTGGTAAACGTTACTAGTGGTCACTGATATCTGGTCCTGATTTCTCAATCCCCTTGCAGTTAAGTGGGGCCTGGTGACGCGTTTTAGCCAATAACATGTGAGAAGAAGTAATGTGTCACTTCCAGAATGAGACAGTAAAAAGCCTTTGAACAGTTTTCTGGAATCTCTCTTCCCTGCTACAATAGTCATGGAGGAGACTTTGAGTTAAGATGTAGTAGCCACAAGATTGAAGCAGCCCAGATCTGAGTCAGCATCTGGAGAGCAATTGCCCACACCTGCTGTGAATATTTTGTCCATGAGAAAGTTTTATTGTAGTAAGCCACTGAGATCTTGGGGACTGCTTGTTACTACAACATCATGGTAGCTTATTTTGACAAAAATATAATGTAGGGAAAAACAAGCACCACATATATTCACCAGCAAACTGGTATTAACTGAGTAGCACCTAAGTGGACACATAGGTACTACAGTAATAGGGTATTGGGTAGGGGGGAGGGGGGCGGGGGGCGGGTATATGCATATATAATGAGTGACATGTGCACCATCTGGGGGATGGTCATGCTGGAAACTCAGACTTGTGGGAGGAGGAGGGGAAAGGGCATTTATTGAAACCTTAAAATCTGTACCCCCATAATATGCCGAAATAAAAAAAATATATATAATGTAGCTGGACTGGGAAGCTGACAATAGGACACTGCTACTGCTGCTGCCACCACTGCTGGCTCTCATGCCCCTGAAAACTATGAGGAGTCTGAATGCCACATACATGTCATCACACTTTGCTTTCAAGTGACATAGCAGCAGGAAGATAGCCTCCATTTCACTTGCACCTGTTTTTTCATAAGTACCTGTATTTGGCTCTCCTTATTTGCACCCAGAAATTGAGTGGCAAGAGAGTCAGAGAAATGTAATGTTCAGCTTTCCAACTTCTTTAAATAGGAGGATGGTGGAATGGAAGTTGAGGTAGCAGCTCTAAGCGTCTACTCCACTGCCTATAATGCAAGTTTCTCAAAGGCAGGGGTGGTTTGCTAATTATCTTCATATCTTTTCTATCTGGCCCAGTACCTAGTAGCCAGATATTCAATAAATACTTCTTGAAATGATCTGGATTTATAGACCAATCCTGAGTGTTTTACCTCTCAGGTAAAACAACAGAGCTGCTAGACATGTGCTAAGACTACCTGCTGCCAGAGATTTGACAATAAGTTCTTCTTTTTTGTTTTGTTTTGTTTTTGGAAACAGAGTCTCACTCTGTTGCCCAGGGTAGAGTGCCATGGCATCAGCTTAGCTCACAGCAACCTCAAACTCCTGGGTTCAAGCAATCCTACTGCCTCAGCCTCCCAGTAGCTGGGACTACAGGCATGAGCCACCATGCCCGGCTAATTTTTTCCTATATATTTTTAGTTGCTCATCTAATTTCTTTCTATTTTTAGTAGAGACCGGGTCTTGCTATTGCTCAGGCTGGTCTCAAACTCCTGACCTCGAGCTATCCTCCTGCCTCGGCCTCCCAGAGTGCTAGGATTACAGGCGTGAGCCACTGTTCCTGGCCGGCAGTAAGTTCTTACAGTACCCTCTACTATGAGAAGAGAGTAGTAGAGATCCCCAGTAAAAGAGGAGAGGATGAGCAGAAGAAAAAGTAACCATACCAAACAATTAAGAATAATAATGTAAGTTAAAATCAGGTTCAGCTGCTAATAAAAGAAAACTCAAAATAATAGTGGCTTAAATATGACAAGAGCTCATTTCTTTTTTATTTAAAGTCAGAGGGTAAGCAATCCAGAGCTGGTATGGGAGCTCCATGAGCATCAGAGACTCAACCTCTGTTGCTCCATCACCCTTAATATGTGGTTTTCACCCCATGGTTTAAGATGACTACTGGACTACTGCTGAAGCTCCAGCCACTCTTTCTTTCTTTCTTTCTTTCTTTCTTTCTTTCTTTCTTTCTTTCTTTCTTTCTTTCTTTCTTTCTTTCTTTCTTTCTTTCTTTCTTTCTTTCTTTCTTTCTTTCCTTTCTTTCTTTCCTTTCCTTCCTTCCTTCCTTCCTTCCTTCCTTCCTTCCTTCCTTCCTTCCTTCCTTCCTCTTTCTTTCTTTCTTTCTTTCTTTCTTTCTTTCTTTCTTTCTTTCTTTCTTTCTTTCTTTCTTTCTTTCTTTCTCTCTTTCTCTCTTTCTCTCTTTCTTTCTCTCTCTCTCTTTCTTTCTCTCTCTCCTTCCTTCCTTCCTTCCTTCCTTCCTTCCTTCCTTCCTTCCTTCCTTCCTTCCTTCCTTCCTTCCTTCCTTCCTTCCTTCCTTCCTTCCTTCCTTCCTTCTTTCTTCTTTTTTTTTTTGTACTGGGAGCAGAGTCCAAATCTAGTCATCATTTATAGTATTTCTTCATTTCAGTCAACAAGAAGATGGAAGAAAGGCATGCTCCCTCCCTTCAAAAACACTCCCTGGAAGGTACACACCCTACATTTACTTAAACCCCATTGGTGAGTGGAATGTGAACAGAAGTGAAGGAACCAATTCCAGGACTAGCCCATAGAAATCTCCCGCACATGATCCTCCTTTCACTTGGAATCTGCTGGTCAGATTTTAATGCCGAGGGAAATTTTGGAAGTTACATGTTGAAGATGACAGAGCCTCCATAATCCTGGATCCCTAGGTGATCCTGTGGTAAAGGGTAAGCCAGGAACACTTACACTGAACTGTTTTGTGAGCAAGAAACAAACTTTCATTCTGACCTTTTGAGGTATTTTTGCCACACAGCTAGCTTTACCCTAACTAACACAAAAATGATTACAGAAGCAGGATGCTCTTATAAAAACCTCAAACTAGTCAGGCAGGTAGTCGACATCAAGTCGACTTCTATTACTGGAAGCTGAAAAATGGACCCATGGCAAGAAATTTGGTAAAACAGTTGCCTGTGTTGGGGCTCAGAGAATGATACCCCAAAGATGGTGCTTTAGTAAGCTGAATACTTTTGGATTTAAGGAATGGGAAGGTCGTAGAATCTACCTCAGAACCAAGAACTTTCTAATCTCTTTTTTTCTCTGGGCTCTCTCTGGAAGTTCCTTTATTTGACTGAGAAGAAAACTTCTTCCAAAAGAAATGCCATTGTCTTAAGACTCTCTCCCTAGGAATCTCATTAAATAATCAGGAAAGATTAACCACTGGCGAAGAGAAAAGACTAAAATCTGTCACTGCCCAGATAGATTTTTCACCTATTCTTCTGACAGCAGCTCTGAGAGATTACCTGGGAAACTCCAACTGCATAATAAGACAACCTTTGTTTGCAGGGCTGTTCTGCCCCATACCTACCTGTAACTTGTCCCATTCAGCTTCCAAAGAGAATAATTCACAAACTATTATCTACTCTCTGGATTCATTCAAATCCCCTGAAAATCATTTACTACTCAAAATTGCCTACATTCTTCATTTCCTTCTTCCCTGTGAGGAGGATGCTTAAGCCTTGGCCATCTGGCTCTTCTTTGAGTCTCATATTGCAGGACTCCCTTGTCCGTGTGCATGCTAATAAATTTGTACGCCTTTTCTCCTGTTAATCTATTGTCAGTCATTTCAGTGAACCTTCAGAAGGCAGAGGGAAGCTTTACTATTGACCCCATACCTACGATAATTTGGAAGGAAAATAAGGTGCCTATAAACCCGATAGCTCTAGAAGAAGTTGGAAGATGGAATGCTAATAGGTTATATTTACTGGCTGCATTTAGCAAGTGATTATTGATAGAAACACGACACAAGCTCATATAATAATTAGTGGTTTGCAAGCATAAATAAAAAGGAATAGAGAGAGTACAGAACTTTGGAGCCTCAAGGGGTTGGAAAAATTAACTGCTCTATACTTCAAAGAATAGGAAATAAGATTGAAAAACCTTTTGAGCAACAAGGGCCCACTAAGACTTGGCCATAAAGCAAAGATAATATTTAGGGTATGACCTTCACATTTAAGTCTGATGCCTCACAGTAGCCACCTTACATTGAGGTGAGGAGAGGCATAGGGGCGACGAAGCAAAGAAATAAATCAGGATTGAGAATTATCTCCAGGAAACCTTAGTGTTACTGGCATATGGAACTGACTGGAAGCAGATAGATCAGAAGGCTCTTCAGTTTTGAGGGGCTGTATTGCTAAAGAAATTTAACACAGAGCCTGTGTTAAAAGCTGTATTCTCCCCAAAGAAGAGAATGTTCCTCAACACTCACTCACTTTGAATGTGGGCTTACAAGAAAAACTTCCAGTAGGCAGAGCCAGTGACTATAGAGGACAATGGAAAAGGGGATTCCTTGCAGGGACTGGAAACAGGGTATAGCCTGGGAGCATCCTGCCCTGCCAGTTCAGGGCCATGACAGTGCCTCTCTGCAGAATTTCATTTTTGTTGTAGGGCAGTGTCTCCCTTTTCCTCTTTTCCAAGTGGAAGTATTTACTGTAATAATTTGCTCCATCATTAAATATTGGGTGTGAGCAGGGGAAGATATCTTATTAGTTCACAGGTCACAGTAGAGTTTCTCACCCTTGGCAATACTGAAACATTGGAACAGACAATTCTTTGTGTGTGGGCTGTCCTGTGTATTGCACAATGTTTAGCAGCCTCCCTGGCCTCTACTCACTAGGTGCCAGTAGCATCCCCCTCACTCCTAGATGTGTCAATCAAAAATGTCTCCAGACACTGCTTAATATCTCCCAGAAGACAAAATAACCCCTGGTTAAGAATCCTACAATGTTTATTCAATAACTTCTTTTCAGTCAGGACATAACTAGAGTGGATCAAGATGTGCTCTTTATTTTTTTAATTTTTTTAATTTTTTTTAATTTTTTATGTTTTTGAGACAGAGTCTCTATTTGTTGCCCAGGCTAGAGTGAGTGCCGTGGCATCAGCCTAGCTCACAGCAACCTCAAACTCCTGGGCTCAAGCAATCCTACTGCCTCAGCCTCCCAAGTAGCTGGGACTATAGGCATGCGCCACCATGCCCTGCTAATTTTTTCTATATATATTAGTTGGCTGATTAATTTCTTTCTATATAGTAGAGACGGGGTCTCACTCTTGCTCAGGCTGGTTTTGAACTCCTGACCTCGAGCAATCCTCCCGCCTCGGCCTCCCAGAGTGCTAGGATTACAGGCGTGAGCCACCGCGCCCAGCCAAGATGTGCTCTTTAGCTAAGTAACTGTGATAGCCCTAAATGCCCTAGAGTGATAGCCTGTGAGGATCCTTAAACTCTGATGTGATCCTCCTTTCCCTGCCTCCTTCGGAGTCTAATGTTAGGGAGGCTATTGGCAATGATCTCTCCCTCACCTCTCTATAACTATGCCTGTCCTGTTGGGCACAGCTGCATTTCTCTTGCCAGAGATAACAAATACTAATTTCATTAACAAATACATTATGCAAGTTGTAGAAAATCAGGCTCTTTCTCTGAGAGCATTTTAGAAAATACTAATGCTCTCTAAAAAAGCTGAGAAAATCTTTTAAGTATTCAAACCCAACCAACTTTAAATTCCACATTGAACAAATCTTAATAATTTGTTGATTTACTTTGCTTATATACCCTGTACATATGTGGAATTGATAGGAAGTGTGTGTATATTTCCAATTAGTCTGCTTGCAGGCTCCTTAGAGGTGTGGTATATCATGTTTTCTATTATCATGCTTTTTAAAAAAAAATTTTTATTTCAGCCTATTATGGAGGTACAAATGTTTAGGTTACATATATCATCTTTGCCCGGCCCGAGTCAGAGCTTCAAACATGTCCATCCTCCAGACAGTGCGCACCCATTAGGTGTGAATATACCCATCCCCTTCCCCCGCCCCCGCCCGACAGCCGATGAATGTTACTACTATATGTGCACGTAAGTCTTGATCAATTAATACCAATTTGATGGTCAGTACATGTGGTGCTTGTTTATCCATTCTTGTGATACTTCACTTAGTAGAATGGGCTCCAGCTCTATCCAGGATAAAACTTTTTTCTTTTTTAAGATCAATTTCTTACAGTTCTTTGGTATGCATTCTCATATCTGGTGATGTATTAAAATACGGCCTTTGAGCCAGGCACAGTGGTTTATATCTGTAATCCCAGCACTCTGGGAGACCAAGGCAGGAGGATTGCTTGAGGCCAGGAGATCAAGACTAGCTTGGGCAACACAGCGAGACTCCATCTCTACAAAAAATTAAAAAATTAGCCAGGCATTGTGGCACAGGCCTGTGGTCCCAGTTACTTGGGAGGCTGAGATGGGAGGATCACTTGAACCCAGTAGATCAAGGTTGCAGGGAGCTGTGATCGGGATCAGGCCACTCTATTCCAGCCTGGGTGACAGAGAGAGACCTTGTCTCTAAAAAAAAAAAAAAAAAAAAAAAAAAAGCTCCTTTTCTAATAAAAAAAATCACTTTTGTTTTCTGCAAAACAATAATAATTGTTGATTTAGATACAAATAAATTTCACAAATTAGTAAACCAAAGAGGAATGCATTAAAGAAACCAAAGCAAAAAGTGCCCATTCAACCAGAACCTATTCTATGCATTTGCTAATTAAATTGGCACAAAACCAGAATACTATAACATTTTGTTTAGCTAGACATCTGGAAAGCATTTTTAAAATAAATATTATTTCTCCTTATACACCAAAGTTTCAGAACTTCCAGGTACATTTTTTTACCTGTTAAATATATTGTATTATATAAAACATGCACATTGATCAATTAAAATACAAGGATAAAATATCTTCTATGACAATCATAAAACACAGAACATGTTTCCCACAATATCTTTGGAGCTCTAAGTTAATGCTACATTTGATCAGAACTCTGAAATGAATCAGAGGTATGACTTAACAACAATGCATATTGATTTAGGAGTTCCCAGTTTTAATCCCAGTTCTGCTTCTGATAGTTTGATTTTGAGCAAGTGACAACTTCCCAAAGCTCATTCTGTTCTGCAAAATGAGAGAAATAGGCTAGACCAGCACTGTCCCATAGAACTTTTTGCAATGATGGAAATATGCTCTACTTTGTCCAATAAGGTAGTCACTAGCCACATGTGGTGATTGAACCCTTGAAATGTGGCTGGCGTGACTAAGGAACTGAATTTCAAATTTTATTTAATTGTAATTAATTTAAATAGCCACATGTGGCTAATGGCTACCATATTGGATAGCAGACGTATAGACTCTCACTCACTCATTCGAGTGCCTACAATCTGCCAACCATCGGGCTCCATGGGGAAGGTGGGTCACCACAATGTCTTTGCCCTCAAGGAATTAGCATGGAGAAAATGAAGTACTTGCTGATACATGTGCTTTAATAAGCATATTCAAAAAATACCGTGTACTCACAGAGAAAGGAACAATAACATCTCTAAGGCCCTCTCCAGCTCTAAAATTATATTCATTTTTTGAGGGACTGTTATTGCTAATGAAATCATGAGCCTGTGTTAAAAGCTGTATTCTCCCCAAAGAAGTCAGGCTCTCTAAGGTGTAGCATCTCTAAGGCCTTCTCCAGCTCTAAAATTATATGAATAAAACTCAACAAATATTTACTGAGCACCTATTTTCTGTCCAGCTCTTTATCGGCTCTATTGCTTGGTACCAGATTACCACTCAGATAGTAGCTAACAAGTACTATCAGCGCTCTTTATTTTGTTGATTGATTGGTTGATTCAATGTTTAGTGTTTCTCTATATAAAGTACTTTGCTACGCACACATGAAAAAAATGAATCTGATGATGTCTGAAAGGCGATCTCAAAGGTTTGTACTGAAACAGACTTTAACTGTCATTTTCAGGAAATGAATTACCAGGTGCTGGGTTCATTTTGGCCATATTTAGAATTGATGTTGTTTCAAATGTTATTCCAACTACCTAGAGCCAAATCAGCAGCATTGCCTAGTGTTAATAAAGAAAGTGGAAATGGAAGAATTAAGCATGTTTATCCATTAAAAACTACACACAAGCTTTGCAACTGAATATATTGGTTAGAATAAATATTTTGAGGAGAGATTTCTTAGAAAAGATTCTTTTATATTGTTACCTACATTCCCTTTCAATGTACTTTTTTCTTTTTTGCTGGTGTCTAGCTATGGTATCAAGTCCAGTATTTTTCTATGCATTAGATCATAAAACTAATGTGATGTTGCCTTATTTATTGGATATATACGTATTTATTTCTTCAACTATTATCTATTTAGATGGCCAGTATGCAAATGTTACTGTGCTATTCACTTAGAGAATACAAAAGTAAATAAGAGTTGGATCTTCTCCAGGAGTTAATGGTAGGGAAAAATAAGAAATAGAAGAAAGTCGAAAAAAGATGTATTTACATAATGACCTCCAGAATACTTCAGAGGAGGAAGCAATCACTTCCAGATGAGACATTAAGAAATGGCTTTGTGGAGGATGTGGCATTGAGCTAGACCTTGATCCTTACAGGAAGTATAGGATCTACAAAGGCAGAGAAGGAAGGAAAGGCCATTTCCGAGGCAGGAAAGCTCCAAGTTAGGGAGGAGAAGAATCTGATTTAAAACAAAGGGAAAACCAGCTGTGAAAAAGTAGAGGAAAAACAGACTGAAAACATGGATTGTTTCCAGATCCAGGTTTTAAATGCTGGGCTGGGGAGTTTAGACTTTATTTTATAGATTGTAAGACATTTGAACAAGGGAATGAAAAAATCAGAGTAATTCATTAGGAAATTAATTTGGCAGGAGAATTTAAGATACTTTGAGGGTGGGAAGAGGCTAAAGGCAGGGACCAGTTAAAGGCTAGCTATTACAGCAGTGCAGGCCATAGGTTATGACGCTCTGAATTAGAATACTAGCAGGGGATTAGGCAGAAAGGGACTCATGGGAGGTTATTGTAAAGCTAGAATCAAGAGGACCTGGCATACACTTAAAAAATGGGATCAAAAAATAAAAAAAGAAAATAAAAAAATGAAAATAAAGTAAAAAAAATGTGAAAAAATTAAAAAAAAAAAGGACCTGGCAACCTACTGCACATACTAATGGAATCGGGGGAAGAAGAAGTAAAAAATGACTCCAGTATTATAAATCTCTGTGACAGAGAGGATGGTAGTACTTTAAGCAAATTTAAAGAATGCAGGAGGAAAAACAGATTTAGACTGATATAGAAAATATGCTCTGCAAGGAAAAATGTTTACACCACTTTCTGGAAATACATATAAATTCACTTTGATGCTAGTGATGAAAATGTAAAGTGCAACTAGGAGACATCTTTAATTTTTGCACTATGATAATAATCTGAGTGTCCAGGTTACTTAAATTCAATGTTGTTTCCTTTATTACTTAAGTATATTTATGTTCTCAGACTGATGAGCTGGAGAAATGTTTCTTATACCCTTAACCTGACCTTCCTGGTTAGCCAAGTGTCTAAGGTATATAGATTTCCTTATTGTATTCGAACTCTATTTAGCCAAGGAGATTCTTAAAATAGCACAAAAGATCTTTACCACTAACAACAGCAACAACAAAAAGTTTCCATCAATGGATGGACTTGATTTATGCTTTTAGCTTACATGCTCTTTGAGGGGCTTTCTAGATTAAATCTGATGTGGTTAATATATTTAAAATAAATAGTCCACGTTACTGACATGAAATGAAATAATAATTTCTCAGTTTGAAGGCATAATCTTTATTTATTCAATCTTTCTAAGGAATACTCAGGTTTTAGTAGAATTGGTTAAGATATATTTTTAGGGGGTTAATGATTGTTTTATTAGAGTACTTTCTCCATAGGTGGATAGAGAAGATCTGTTGCAACAAGTGAGTCCATCTATAACAAAAAATGTCTTAAGCATAGATACTCAACATCTATGGTTTCTCATTTTCAATCTGGAAAGAATTGTAGTGGGAATATGCAGTAGGCCTATTCAGTATGATACTTATAATGCCATATTTAACTTTACTAATTTCTAATTCTCCTTTAAATCTTAAGAGCTATCTTTATAAAAAGTTATTTTGGGTTTGTTAGTTTGTTTGACAGAGAAGAGGGTCTAGACTTAAGGCATGTTCAGACACCCAGTATCATTTCCTCTTTTTGGCTTGCTTCAAAATACTAAGAAAAGATGGGAGGTTGCTATGTGGGAACAGAAAGACTACTACATGCTTGGTAAATCAACGTGGCCAAAGAAGATTGTAGTATAATCTCACTCTGATAGTTTTAATATGAAGCAAAATAAACAAACAAAAAAAAAAACAGAACAATAATAGTAGATGATAAAGAAAACAACAAAAAAATTTTTTTTCCCAGTGACATGCAGGAAAAGAGGCCAAAGTAAATGTACAAACAACTGAATTAAAAGCAAAGTTTTATCAGAGTTATCCAGTGTTTTGCTTCAACTATTGGCTTTATTTTTAGTGCAGAATTGATTTCTTAACCTATATCTTAGCTAATCAAGCATCTTCATTTGTGGAACCCTTTTTCTTGCGGCCAAATATATTGACCTTGCACTAATACGATAAACCTGGGCCAGAGCAAGAACCATGCTGCTGTCTCCAAGATAGAAGTTGCTAGTAAGAGAGGGACATAGTGATTATGTGGTGTAGAAGGGGCAAGGCAGGAGGAAGGAGCCCCAGCTGTCTTTGCTGGTGAGAGTGGCATTTGGTATTGAAGAATACAGATGTGGTTTGATTTATCCTGTGGATGTGTTCCTGAAAAGTTGTACATGAACTGATATTTTCAGTTGTGGATCACATCTGATTAGCTACATTATATTTTCAGAATTCCTTTATCTTTGATTGATTTTTAATTGGCCTCTGCCAATTAAAATTTGAGACTTTCATTTTAAGTTTCTCTGCTACTTCTTTTCTCTCATGCAGTTAAGGCTGTTTTGTAAATCCTAATACATATTTATTGGTTATGATTTTCAAAATTTCTTTATAATGTGAAAAATGTCCCTTTACCTCCTCAATTTAAACCCTGAAAATCTGGATTTCTGTAATAACAATATCAGCAAACATTTATTAAGTACCCATCATGTACTAGGTAGGCATTGTTCTAATCTAAGTACTTCATGTATTCATTTATTTCAACTTCACAGTACTTCACACTACTCAATGAAACAGATGATATTATTCTTTCATTTTCTTTCAAAAATGAAGAAACAGAGGCACAGGGAGCTTAAGCAACTCTCCCAACCCTCCCCTAGATCAGGGTTTCTTAAATGAGGTTCATAATTGTAATCCAGTCAAACTTGGAAGGCTTCATGCTCACTTGTTTAGAATCCATTAATTTATTCAACAAATACATATTGAGTTTCCACTCATTGGCACCCACCTGCTATGCACTCAAGAAACAGCAAAGGACAAGGCAAACAAAATTCCTGCACTCATGAAGCTTCCATGTTGGTAGGTAAGACAGTCTTTATTTATTTATTTTTTTTGAGACAGAGTCTCACTTTGTTGCCCAGGCTAGAGTGAGTGCCGTGGAGTCAGCCTAGCTCACAGCAACCTCAATCTCCTGGACTCAAGCGATCCTACTGCCTCAGCCTCCCCAATAGCTGGGACTACAGGCATGCGCCACCATGCCCGGCTAATTTTTTCTAAATATATATTAGTTGGCCAATTAATTTCTTTCTATTTATAGTAGAGACAGGGTCTCGCTCTTGCTCAGGCTGGTTTAGAACTCCTGACCTCAAGCAATCCGCCTGCCTCGGCCTCCCAGAGTGCTAGCATTACAGGTGTGAGCCACCATGCCCAGCCGGTAAGACAGTCTTCAAACAAGCAAACAAACAAACAAACAAACAAACAAACAAACAAACAAACAAACAAACTCATGTGTAATATCAAGTAGTGGTAACTGCAATGAAGAAAAGTAAAATGAGGTAAGGGTTGTGGCCAAAGTAGGTGGGGGCAGTGTGAGGAGGCAAGGTACTATTTTTGATAGGTTGGAGAAGAACAGCTTCTCAAGGATGAGTGGATGAAGTGCGGGACACAGCCATGAATAGACGGTGTGGACGAGACAGAGGAACAGCCAGCATAAAGGCCCTGAGGCACTTGGTGCTTTCCAGAAGTAGTAAGAAGACCAAAGAAATAAGAAATGGAAAGAGTGGAATAAAATGAAGTCAGAGTAGCCAAGAAGCAGGAGGCCATGCAAAAAAGTCTGAATTTTATTCTGAGTATGATGAAAAACTGTACCAGGGCTTTGAACAAGGGACAAGAGAGTGGCATTATCTGATTTGCATTTTAAAAGGCCACTCACCCTGGATGTTGTGAGAAAAAATCATGATATAGAGACCAGTCAGGAGGCTAGCACTGGATGATAGATGAAGGGGACTTGGATTCATCTGCTCAGTTATGGAAGCCTCAGGGAGGAGATGTTTTTTTTTTTTTTTTTTTTTTTTGAGAGAAATAGAGTTCTTTTGTGTACATGTTAAGCTTGAGATTCCTTTTAAACAGCCAAGCAGAGACTTTGAGAATACAATTGAATATAGAAGTCTAGAACTTTACAGGGATTGTTAGAACTGGAGATAAAAATTTGCAAGTCATAAATGTATAGATGTAGTAAAAGCCTGAGACTGAATGTGATCATCTGGAGGTGAAGGTAAATGGAAAAGAGAGACTAGGACTCAATGAAGTAATTTTTTCTTTTTCTTTTTGAGATGAGGTCTTGCTCTGTCACCCAGGCTGGAATGTAGTGGCACAATCATAGCTCATTGTAACTTTGAACTCCTGGGCTCAAGTGATCCTCCCACCTCAGCATCCCAAGTAGCTAGGACTACAAGTGTGCACCACCATGCCCAGCTAATTTTTTTTTTTTTCATTTAAAAAGATTTTTAGAGATAGTGTCTCACTATGTTGCCCAGGCTGGTCTCAAACTTCTGGCCTCAAGCAATCCTCTTGCCTCAGCCTCCCAAAGTGCTGGTATTATAGGTGTGGGCCACCACACCCGGCCTCAATGTATTCTTAATATTCTGTGAATATTCTCAAAGCTCCCTCTTCCCATCACATATAATAGCCATCGATGATCATTGTCTAGATTCATTAATTTATTAGGTTTTAAATGGTGGTAATCTAATTATCATTTTTTTAATTAAATTTACTAGCGGGAATACTTCTATAAGGAGAAATTTCAATGGCTTAACCTAGTAAAAGCTTGGTTTTTGCTCAAGCAATAGTCCAATGAGGCTGATGTCTTGACTATCTTGGGTGGGTGGTGGGAGGAAGCGTAATGAAGTTCAGAGTTTTGACCAACACCTGGACTGGGCATTTTTATTACTGAAACGAGATGGCTTTGTAACTAAAAGAGAGAATTTTTATTAACTGAGAGTACCAAAAAAGTCAAGGGACTTGCCCTAGGTGCTACGAAAGAACCTGTCCTCAGAGCTGCTTTGATCAGGCTTTTTTGGGAGGACAAGAATAAAGATCATTCTGTTTTCTGGGAGAGAGTTTCTGGGTCTGTGAAAAAGTTTACTAAACAATCACATGACTTGAGTGTGGAAAGCAGATAAGCAGATGGCAGGTGTGAGGTGACTGCTGGCTCCTCCACTTCCTAGCTGTGTGACTCTGGGCAAGCCGCTCCTCCATACATCAGTTTCTTTATCTTAAAGTGGAAACATAGTTGAATGCTTTATAGGGCTGTTGAGAAGAATAGATGAGCTAATACATGTAAAGTGCTTAGAGGAGTACCTGACCCATAGTAAGCAGTATGAGGTGTTTGCTATGATTTTTGTTTTAAAAATTATTATTGTAGCAGCCCAAATTTGAGATAGTGTTGACTTGGTCTATCTTTAACCAGAAAATGTGAAAAAACTCATGATGTATTTTATTTTTTTATTTTTTTTTATTTTTATTTTTTTTTATTCTAACCCCTGAGCAGTAACCATGATGTATTTTAGAATGATAGTCAACAAGGCTTTGTAGGGGATGACTGACTGTATGTGGAGAGTGAGGTAGAGGGAGAGGACAAAAATTGCTCCCTGGTTTCTGGCTTGGACATCTGGATGGAATGGAGCTTTCTGAGGGTGAGGAGGACAGGAATTCTGTATAGGCTTAATAGAGCTCTTCCTGGTTACTGAAGCTTTCAAAGGTCTCTGCATTGAAAGATTTGAGCACGACAGGAACGGTTGTTAAAGTGCTCTAAAACCAAGCACTTGTTTTGCTTGGTCACCTTTTGACCCTTTGACCCACTATTTTAGAGAATGAGTGGGATTGTAATATTATGTAATAATATTTTGGTTTTCCTTTCAAGAACCAAGAATGACCTCATCCTTGCATTATAAACACTGCCAGAAAGCAAATGACATAATATCAACAGTTCTAAAACTAACATCATCTTTGATAGTTGCCCTCCAAAATTGTTGTATGTCTAATAAACTTAATAAACTACATAATAAGTTACCCAGTGGGGGCTGCCATATAGTCTCAGGCCTTTTTTCCAAAAGCATACACATAAATACACAGATAAAATTTTAGCACTTTACGTGTTAAATGCCTTGAATGGCAAGTTGACCTCTGAAACCGGGTCAACAGCCTGATTCCTGTCCTAAAGATACACTGAGAAGATACAGGAATCTTCCTTCTTTGGTATTATCTCCCTGTTTTCTTCCCTCCCCTCCTGGGATGCAATCTGTGTTGAGAACCAGAATTTCTTTTTTGCCTGAGGTCTCTCAAAAGCTGTCTTTATTACTCCCTCGTGGCTTGCTAGGGGTTAGGAGAGCTTTCATGTTAGATGCTAGGGCTGATCAGTGATTAGGCAGCGGAGGGCCATTTTTAGTATCAGCCCTTAAATTTTGTGGAAACTATAAAAGTGACTCAAAAAACTCTTTGTAGATTTGCATATCCCCTCATTGTTAGAATTTTTCCTTCCAGTCCTCTTTCTTGACAGCATTCCACAAGGAAAGGCCGGGTCCTTCAGGGCTCTATGAGAGTGGGAGAGCGAGGTGTTCCCTGAGCCCTTGCTGTCTGTGACTACACGGTCCACCAGGTCGGGGCCTCATCCCTAGTGACTACAGTATTCTCGATGTCACAAACATTCTTTTAGGCAAAAGCAATAAATCTCCTGCTGTCCTGCTGTTTAATTATAGATGTTTGGTTTGGCATGTTACTCCTCCTTTTGGCAAACTCATAAAAAGGCAACCTATGTGGTCCAGAAGAGAGAAAGATCGATCAAAGGCTAAAATATTGGACTAATTCCCTACCATCTGACAAGTGGATAGGAGAGGAAGCTTTGGCTCTCAAATAGTGACTATTTTTTATTTATTTATTTATTTTGAGACAGAGTCTCGCTTTGTTGCCCAGGCTAGAGTGAGTGCCGTGGCATCAGCCTAGTTCACAGCAACCTCAATGTCCTGGGCTCAAGCAATCCTGCTGCCTCAGCCTCCCGAGTAGCTGGGACTACAGGAATGCGCTACCATGACCAGCTAATTTTTTCTATATATATTAGTTGGTCAATTAATTTCTTTCTATTTATAGTAGAGATGGGGTCTTGCTCTTGCTCAGGCTGGTTTTAAACTCCTGAGCTCGAGCAATCCGCCTGCCTCGGCCTCCCAGAGAGCTAGGATTATAGGCGTGAGCCACCGCGCCTGGCCTAGTGAGTATTTTTTAGATAAGAGAGGAAAATTTTGAAATCTATACAAGTACATATTAGGGAGGTAAAGTGCTTAAAACCAAATATTTGATGTTATTTCATCTCATTTTACTGTTTATAGACATAGTGATCAACTGGTAACAGCTGCTTTGAAGATTTCCAAGGGTATTATCTTCTTAGTCATGATGGGATGGTACTTTGGAGAATCTATTGGATATTTATTTATGTGCTGGAGTGAACCTAGAACTGTTCATTCTTTTTTTTTTTAATTTATTTTTTTCTTTCAATTTTAATCAAAGTAATATGTATACATAGTACAAATAATGCTGAAGAGTTTATACTGAAAAACAACAACTCTCTGCCCCACTTCCCAGTCCCCCTTTTCAGAGGCAACTCCTCTTCCTTTCTTTGGTAAAAAGATTAAAATTTTTAATTACTGATTTTTACCCCTTAATTCCTTTAAACTGCCTCCTGAGAAGTTACAACTGCAAATAATCTGGTATGCATCCTTCAAGACTGTTTTTATGCTTTTAACAAGCATATATACATACACAGAAGTAGTAACCACTTTTAATAATTTTTCCTTTTTAGTATTCTAGTAATGACCTTCAAACTTTCAATCATATGCTTTTGCTGACATTTCTTGATTTCTCTATTTAAAAGACATTATACAGTCACTCCCTATAATAAAAACAAGGATTTCGCTACCCACTGCCAGTTTTTGATAGTTATTGTCACAGTTTTATTCTTGGTTGCTTTTATAGTTCTAAATAATATACTTAAACCTCTTGAGTTTAAGAGGTTTAACCATCAGCCTTATTTAATACCTCTTGACTCCTAAGCTGAATTTATACATTCAATGATTATGTATTGAGTACCTACTATGGTGACAGTCACTGTTCTAAGTGCTCCGTAAGTGAAACAGGGATTCCAGGCTCATTGGCACTTACATTCTAGCTGGTGGGGAAGGTATTCAGACACATAAATTATATGGTAGATGTTGATAACATGCAAAAAATGAGTAGAACAGGGAAAGAGAGATCAGGAGTCAGGAGATGGGAGTAATAATTTTAAATGAAGCGGTCAGATTTGGCCTCATTGAGAGGTGATGTTTGAGCAAAGATTTAAGGGCAGGGAGGATGTTCTACAAGTGAGCAATTATTGGGAAAAAGTTCTAGGCAGAGGGAACAGCAAAGGCTCCAAGGCAGGAATGTGGCTGATGCATTCAAGGACTGAGAAGCTGATTAGTATGGCTAGAATGGAGTGAGCAAAAGGCAGAGTGGTGGATGAAGAGGTCAGAGAGAGAACAGAGGGTGAGATGATGTAGGGCCATATGGATCAATATAAGGAACTTTTGCTTTTACTCTGGGGACAATGGGAAGCCATCACAAGGTTTTGGGCAGAGGAGTGACATGGTCAGACTTGTATTTAGAAGGATTTGTATAGCTTCCAGGAACTGTAGGAAGGCATTGGTGGAAGCAGGAGACAAGTTGGGAAGCTTTTACAGCAACCAAGACAAAGATGATAGTAATTCTTACCAAGGGGTGCTCTGGAGTTGATGAGAAGTAGTCACATTCTGGAGATACTCTGATAAGGCTATTAGCCCTTTTCTCCTTTCTTCTGCCTTCTACCCACCATATTCTGCCAAATGTATTTTTGTTTTTACTTTTTTAAGCTTAAAGCCAAATACTTGCTTTATCATAGCCCATCGTTCATATGCTGTTTGATTCAGAAAGTTAAAATCAGCTCTCTTCCCCCAATTTATATTATTATGAGTATTTAATCATTGTTTATTGCATGGGCAAATAGTCCAAGGTCTTGATCTCTAGCTCCTTGAATAAGAATGTTCTAGTGTCTCAATTAAATAAATTCTGTTATTATTTCAGAAATTGCTTACAATTATGTCACATTTTATATGGCTTTATATTTGCATCTTGATTTCTTTTTTTTTTTTTTTTTTTTTTGATACAGTGTCGCTCTGTTGCCCGGGCTACAGTGCTGTGGCGTCAGCCTAGTTCACAGCATCCTCAAACTCCTGGGCTCAAGCAATCCTTCTGCCTCAGCCTCCCAAGTAGCTGGGACTACAGGCATGCGCCACCACGCTCGGCTAATTTTTTCTTTATATTTTTAGTTGGCCATTAATTTCTTTCTATTTTTTTAGTAGAGATGGGGGTCTAGCTCTTGCTCAGGCTGGTTTCGAACTCCTGACCTTGAGCAATCCTCCTGACTCGGCTAGGATTACAGGCGTGAGCCACTGCGCTTGGCCTGTATCTTGATTTTTTTACACAATTCTTTGTCTGTCTTTCCTGGAATTTCCAATTGTCTTTCTTTTACCTTGTTGAGAGAAGAAACACATATTTTCTTCACTGTATCATTGATATCATCCATTTCCATAGTCATTTTATTTTTTTGTGTAAACTACATTTTATTTTTCTTCTCGAAGATAGTATTATATTATATGTGGGGCTGGCTGACTTCCTACTCTGATTTAGATGGTTCTGTGAACCCCATGCACAGCTATCACCCTGGAATTGTTTCTCATTAGACTCCTGGGTTAGTTCCACTCTTTCTTATATTCCATATCTTCCTCTTTGTTGGTTTGCACCTCATTTCTTTGGAATATATCCAAAAGCATCTTCATCAGAAAAAACAGATGGGAAATGAAATTTCTGAGTACCTGCAAATCTGAAAATATCTTTAGTATGTCTTCATATTGATTTATAGTTTGGTGGAGCGCAGAGTTCTATATTTAAATGTATTTTCTCCTCAAAACTGTAAAGGCATTGTTTCACTATCTTCTGGCACAGAATGTTAATAATAATAAGCTTGATGCTAGTGTATTATTGTTTCTTGGCAAACAACCTTTTCTCTTTTACTCTTCAGAGGCTTTAAAAAATCTTCTCTTCCCATGTTTACTGCAGCATTATTCATAATAGCCTAGATGTGGAAATTATCTAAATGTCCATCGACAGATAAATGGATCAAGAAATTGTGGTACATACATAAAATGGAATGTTATTCAGCTACAGAAAAAGGAAATCCTGTTATTTGTGACAACACAGATGAACCTGGAGGATATTATGTTAAATGAAACAGGCTAGTCACAAAAGGACAAATACTGCATGATTCCACTTATGTACCTGAAATAGTCAAACTCATAGAAGCAGAGAGGAGAATGGTGGTTGCCAGGGGCTGGGGGAGGGGGAAATGAGGAGCTGCTGTTTAATGGGTATACATTTTCAGTTATACGAGATGAGTAAGTTCTAAAGATCTGCTGTACAACATTGTGCTTACAGTTAATAATACCGTCAACTTAAAATTTTGTTGAGAAGGTAGATTGTTTGCGTTTTTACCACAGTAAAGAATGTTTTTACCACAGTAAAGAAATCAATCAAGCTGAGGTGGGAGGATCCCTCAAGGTCAGGAGTTCCAGACCAGCCTGAGCAAGAGCGAGACCATGGTCTTTACTAAAAATAGAAAGAAATTAGCTGGACAACTAAAAATATATACAAAAAGTTAGCCGGGCATGGTGGCATACGCCTGTAGTCCCAGCTACTCAGGAGGCTGAAGCAGAAAGATTACTTAAGCCCAGGAGTTTGACGTTGCTGTGAGTTAGGCTGACATCACGGCAGTCTAGCCCGGGAAACAAAGCGAGACAAAAAAAAAAAAATGGAAGAAAGAAATCAATCAATTACTTAATTAAAAAAATCTTCTCTTAATATTTGGTGTTCTAAAATTTCATGATGTTGTATGGTCATCTTTTTCATTTGACACTCATTTATTCCCTTTATTAGGAATAGTTATGTCTTTCTTTAACTCTGGAGGAAATATATCTCTATATAGTATAATTTATAGATATAATTTTTATTCTTTCTATATTAGATATATAATTTTAAAAAGCTATTTCATTCTCTGGTTTTTCTTTTTGGAACTTCCATTTACTGCATATAGGAACTTCTGGATTTATTCTCTTTGTTTAATCTTTTCTTTGATGTTTTTCTCTCTTTTATCTTTTGCTTTATGTTCTGGGAGAGGTTGTAGACTCTGTCTTTCAATCCTTCTGATACTTAAAATTTCAGCAATCATATGCTTAATTTCCAATACTCTTTCTTCTTTTGGTTTGTGTGTGCAGAGGTCGGGGTAAGGGGTAGGACTATCCAGTTCTAGTTTTGTGGAAGCAATGTTTTTCCAAATCTGAGACCACTAATTAAAAATTTTTTTCTATTTCATAAACTCTGTTCTTTTCTCAAGATCAGTACTGTTTACCTTGATCTTTCTATTTTTTGATTGCTTGTTTTCTTTCTTGTGACCTTTAATTGTCCATCATATTTAAGCATGAGACTGTTCTAGGTAGCTTTCAGGCATTCTTACTGTTATATATACAGGTCTATTTTCCCACGGGACACCTGCCAGTAGTGAGAGCTCTGTTGTACAATGGAGGGATAATTGAATATGGAAATGCTAGTTAGCCAAATAAACTTCCAAATTTCAATGACTTAACACAATAAATTTTGTCTCTCATCTGTATCACTCTCTAATGTGAATGTTCCTGATTGGCAAGTGGCTTCTCACATGTGGTGACTCGGAGACTCAGGCTCCTTCCATTTGTACTTCTAGCATCTCCATGGGCCTTGGTGCCTTCTGCTTCTGGCTGGCAGAAGGGTAAACAAGAAAGTGAAAAGACACACCTGCTTTCTTTTTCTTTTTTCTTTTCTGAGACAAAGTCTCACTCTGCTGCCTGGGCTGGAGTCCCATGGCGTCAGCCTAGCTCACAGCAACCTGGGCTCAAGCGATCCTTCTGCCTCAGCCTTCCGAGTAGCTGGAACTACAGGTATGCACTATCATGCCCGGCTCATTTTTTCTATATATTTTTAGTTGCTCAGCTAATTTCTTTCTATTTTTAGTAGAGACGGGGTCTCCCTCTTGCTCAGGCTGGTCTCGAACTCCTGACCTTGAGCAATCTTCTCACCTCGGCCTCCCAGGGTGCTAGGATTGCAGGCATAAGCCACTGTGCCCGGCCTCACACCTGCTTTCTTAAAAGTCCTGGCCTGTCAGTGACACACATCAATTCTACTCACATCCCATGCTGTTAGATGACTACACTTGGATGCAAAAGAGGCTGGAAAATGAAGTCCTTGGCCTGGCAGTCACCTCCCAGAAGAAGCTTCACACTAAGTAATGAAGAACACATCTTGGTGGACAGCCAGCCACTGCTTTCCGAAATAGACTTATCCACTGCTTGCCTACAATTTAGGTTTAGAATGCTGGATCCTTTTAGTTTTGGGGGAGGAGATTTAGGTCACCAAAATGCAAGAATGGACAGGGTACTTTACTTGGGGTACTGGCGTCCATCCTTAGCTTTCCTAATTCTCATCAACCAGTTGATTCAATTTTTCAAGAAAAGAAATCTTTTTTCTTTTAACCAGGAGTCCAATATTGATATTGCATGTGTTTCTATTTAGGAATGGGGGAGGAGGGTAGGGAGTGTAGGCAGGCGTCCGGTGCAGCCTGTGCGCTAGGCACACTTTCAATTAATCCTTCCCTTTTAGCCTCTCCTCTGCCCCGTGCCCTCTGAAGCACCTGCCAGCTCAGCCCGAAGCTTCTGTGGGTTTCCACAATGGAGACTGACTGGCTCCTACATGAAATGCTTTCCTGCACATTCTGGGCTGCTAGTCCTTTCATCTAACCACAGGTTTCTAGTCTCTTTTCATCTTCCATGCATTTGATTGAAACTCTTATCCACTGGCCACTCTCTACTTATTCTCTTTACTGTCTGGATTTATTCCTGTGTTATCATTAGGTCTCAGAAGTTAGGTAAGAAAAAGCTTTGCACTGGGTCTACTGTATTAGACTCGAGGCTGCCAAAACTCTTTCTTGAGGACAATTCCAAGTTTCCTTGCAGTAACCATTTAGGTATTCATCCAGAGTTCTATTAGGACAGGCCAGGGATTTCATTTTCTTTGATTTTATTAAAAATGTAACTTGTCTGTTTACTTGTTTTTAAAGCATATATAGATCTAGCAGCTCAGAAGATTAGCCTTTTGTGTTCTCATCAGTGAGCACAGGCTGGCAGAGTCTACCATCCCACATTTAACAAAAGGCCAGGTGGAAGAGTGATATTTTGGGAGGTGTGTTTGAAGGATATTTGTGTCAGTTACTCTTCCAGGTACTTTAACTCTGATGCTTGGAATAAGCTGGAACAATCATTGGCTTCCCATAACTGCCTTGGCTGAGTTGTGTTTTAGCATTACGGCCTCCACTTTAACAAAACAATTGATAAGAAGTAGCCTTATAAAGCCTGTTTTTGCAATTACTTTAGGGATTTTTAAAGGACATTAACTACTCTCTTCATCACTCAGTGAGACTTTTTTTTTTTTTTGAGACAGAGTCTCACTTTGTTGCCCAGGCTAGAGTGAGTGCCATGGCATCAGCCTAGCTCATACCAACCTCAAACTCCTGGGCTCAAGTGATCCTTCTGTCTCAGCCTCCCGAGTAGCTGGGACTACAGGCATGCGCCACCATGCCCAGCTAATTGTTGTATGTATATATTTTAGTTGGTCAATTAATTTCTTCCTATTTTTTTTTTTTTTTAGCAGAGATGTGGTCTTGCTCTTGCTCAAGCTGGTTTTGAACTCCTGACCTCGAGCGATCCGCCCGCCTCGGCCTCCCAGAGTGCTAGGATTACAGGCGTGAGTCACCACGCCTGGCCTCAGTAAGACATTTTTAAACAACTCATAGCTACAAAAAGCTTAGCTTCTTCAAAGGAACTGATATATTCTCTCCTTTCTGATAATGACAGTCGTGCATATGACTACTTTCCCTTTATCATTTGTATTTTAGTATTCTCTAGTCTTGATTCTCTATCTTAAAATTGTAATAATGTCTCTGAGATAATATAAATTTGGATAGAACTCACTTGGCAATTGGCTCTCATTTTTCACCTGGGTGTAATTCTCAAATGAGGACCAACATAGGTATTATCTTCTGCAGGTAAAGAGTCAGGAAATGACCACTTTGTGATTATTTGGGGCTTTCTCAATTCAGCCTATGGTGCCCATTTTATAGTAATAGGTCTATTTCTTACATAGCTCATAAATGAAAACAAATAAATTAAAATACACATTAATTGGAAGGCTAATTGAAAAGGGTTTTCTTAATCTTGCAATAACGTGGCCATGAATTTTATATGATTGCATTTTTGAACTCTACTTATAGTAAGGATTTTACTGAATCTTCCTTTATTACTGAATCTCTAATTCTATAGGGTTAAAAAACATACACTTTTAAAAAAAAGCATACACTCTTTATTGACAATGAGCAGCATACATTTTATGTTGTGTACATTGTATACTAAGTATTTTTATTGTAAGATACTTCAAAACCCTTGTAAAGCAAGGTATAAACAAAGCAAGGTATAAACACATAAATATAAAAATAAAGTCAAATAAAATAAAAAGACTCAGTTGAGTATACTTAGAGATGTGTCTATTCTGAATATAACATATTCAATATTCATATTATTTCCATAAAGGAATTAACCTCCCTTTTAAGATTTCATTGAAGACATACTAAATAGCATCACTACTGGGACGAATAGTGTCCCTCCAAAACTCATGTCCACCTAGAACCTCAGAATGTGATCTTACTTGTAAATAGGGTCTTTGCAGATGCAATTAGTTAGGATGAGGTCATACTGGATTAGGGTGCACCCTAAATCCGATGACTGGTATCCTTATAAGAAGGCCAGGTAAAGACACAGAGAGACACACACACAAAGAATGCCATGCATGATGGAGGCAGAGATTAGAGCAATCCAGCTACAAGCCAAGGAACTGCAAGGATTGCTGGCAAGCACCAGAAATCAGGAAAGAAGCAAGGAACAGATTCTCCCTCAGAGCCTCTAGAAGGAACCAATCCTGCCAACTCCTTGATTTTGGTCTTCTGGCCTCCTGAACTGTGAAAGAGTAAATTTCTATTTTTTAAGCCACCTAAATTCTGGTAATGTGTTAAGGCAGCCCTAGGAAACTAATACAGTACACTACCCTGACTCAAAAGTTTTAAAATTCTTTTTCTCTGTATACACATAAATTGAGGATACAGTGGGTGCTCCATAAATAACTGCCAATTGATACCCTTCAAAAGGAGGAGTTAATTAGGTCTATAATAACATAAACAAGAGAGGCACTTCCACAGTAATTTTAAACAAAACACATTCTGATAAAGAAAAGCCACTTTTTCTTTCCTTTTCTTTTTGTAGAAAACACACCGTGGTTTATTAATAATATAAAAATATTTGCTATAACTGCATTTTGAAAAGTTTTATCACATGAATATTATTAATACATATGATGAATTACAGTCAAAGGAACTGACATAAATGAGGGTTATCAAGTTTATTATTTCAAAGA
The DNA here is from genome assembly GCF_040939455.1 of Microcebus murinus. Classification (NCBI taxonomy): domain Eukaryota; kingdom Metazoa; phylum Chordata; class Mammalia; order Primates; family Cheirogaleidae; genus Microcebus; species Microcebus murinus. The sequence goes on along the minus strand of NC_134105.1, from coordinate 87,552,455 downwards.
GATGCTACTGACAGATTATATAAAGATTTTATCATTCTTATTCTGTCCACAGCCACAGCTGGCTCCATGTACCCATCACACTGGGTTTCATTAACTTGACCCTTTTGCTTATCAGATACTGATAAGATAAATAAACTTTATTTGAAAAATTTATAAGAAAAAAAACGGATGCAGTGTATTTCCTTGGTTGATGAGCTTTTATGATATTGTAACATGGAGAAAAAAATGTAAAAAGGAATGATAAACAAAACAGGAATAAGTGAAAATTGTTAATTTTTTCATCTTATTTTTTCCAAATAATGAATGTATTTTATTCAGAATGGATTTATGTACTTTTATATTCATAGCTAAATATGTCACTGAGTCTGGCGAAAACATTATTATAGTTGATGAATTATGTTTATAGAAAAATGCCTACAACATGGTCCACAAAGGTACTGTTAGCTATCGTTCTGATGTTCTATCGCCCTCTACTGATTAGTGAGCCAAACTATATTTAGCCTTTTCCCCACCAAAGTTGGTATCTTTTCTAAAGACTAAAAAAGTATTTTTTATCTATAAAATCTGTTTATAAAAAGAAAATACTGAAAATAAGCAGACAGAAAACGACTTGTTTGTGTTTACATGAGCTCCTCAATAGAAGTTAGAGACTTTTGTCTTTATCTTCATATCCCTAGCAGGCAGCATACTGTTTAGCATATTCTAAATGTATGTTCATTATAGTATGTTCAATAAATGTTGAGTAAATGAAATGTTGAAGCAATTTGTGCAATTATTTATATATTAATTTATAATTTCTATAGTTATTTATTTAATAAATGTCACTGCTATATGGATTATAAAAATTAGTTAAATGAATATTTCTAATATCTTGGTTTCATATATAATGCTAAAATTATTTTAACTTCAATATAATTAACAGTTTCAAATCCTATATTCATGATTATTTTTACTGTGGTTTAACTTAGGCATTTTTCTGGTTATCTATTATGCTAAATAGTTGTGCATTATTATTCTTTTTATTTATTTATTTTTATTATATTAGCGTATTATGGGGGTACAAGTGTTAAGGTTACTTATATTGCCCATGCCCCCCTCCCCACTTGAGTAAGAGCTTCAAGCATGTCCATCCCCCACACGTAGTTGTGCATTATTAATTGGGGATTTTTATTGGTGAGAATTAAGATCAGTGGTAGAGAACAGCAAATCTGGAATACCAGTGGCTTACGGTTTGAGTTTATTTCTGTCACACACAAACCTATACATTCTAGAGCTGACATGAAATTTCAGTCATCAGGATCCTGGACCCTTCTGTCTTATGGATCTAGCATGCATAATCTGTGTACACTAAATGGAATAAATAGTTGCAGAGTCTCTTGGAGAGTAGACTGGAATAACTGCATATCATAGCAGAGTGGAGGTTGGGATACTGGCAGCTCTGACAGAAGGTGCAGATGTAATGGTGCACTACAACTATATAAGATCAGTGTGCCCTATTCTCAGCTACCCGATGCACTGTAAGTTTCACAAATTGATATCCTATAAATTCATGACTACAAATTCGTACTCAGAGTGCTCAAAAATCTTCATCAGTTTCTCTTGTAACATAGCCTTCCCACTCCCACAACAACTATTATACCTATTCCAATCTCTTCAAACTTCTAGCCTTCACATCCTGTCTTTCCTATCCCCTCTCCCTCATATCCTTACATCCTCATTTTCGCCAGAGTGCTTCATTCTTCACTTAAGAAATGGAAGCCATCGGATGGATTCCCTTCATCTTTCCACCATTGTATGTGCAAACTCTCAACAGAATTTGCACCTGGCTTTTGGTTGCATTAGAGGAAGGATGTCCACAGCTGCAGTCTGTAGGGGTAAAGTTGCAGAGAATATGGACAACTGGATTTACTCGAGGTTATGGTTTTGCCAAACGAATAAGGGAAATAAAAGAGGCAGCAGGGAGTAAAGCAATATGTAAGGTATTGACTAAGATGATGGATCATGGAATCTAAGAGAGACTAAAGGAGAGTAAATAGATAAATGGGTGAGGACTGTGACAATGTGGAAACATTAATAAATGTAGGTCCTAGGGGGGTGGGTCCCTGTTCATATTCTTTGCCATTAATTAGAAAATCTGTCTTTTACTTATTGATTTATAGAATTTCTTATCCTATAAATCAACTAACAACAAATAAACTATCTTTTGTTAGTTGTAAGGTTTTGTATTTTTGTTATATCTATGGCTTTTCTTTTTTACCTTTTTAATGCTGTATTTTGATGTAAATATGTTTTCAATTTTACCAGGTATTTATTTTATGCTTTTCTATGTCTTGTTTTGAGAACTCCTTTTCTACACTGAGATCACAAAAGTATTTTCCTTTATTTTTGATGTTTTAAGATTTCACAGTTTACATTTAGGTCCTCACCTGGAATTTATTTTTATGCATAGTATGTA